>NC_056728.1:280491570-280691570 GCF_019279795.1 Protopterus annectens
ATTATCACTGGAAAATGGAAAAGAAGTGTATGTGGTATTAAAGGGACATTGATGAGAAATGCTTTCATTAAAAGTAGTAGTGTTTAGTATTAAACAGGAAGGGGAAGATGCAAGAATTATAGGTCATAATGTAGAGAAAGCTTATGATGATGATAGAGAACAGTTATGGGACATTTTAAAGCAATATGGCATTGATAAGCAAATTAGAAAGGTTATGAAAACTGTATAAATATAGTGTTGTAGGTGTAATTGTCAATTGCTGAGTGAAAGGAAGAATTAGAATTCAAAAAGGGGTAAGGCAGGAGTGTTCACTGAATAGCCTGATTTTTTTAAGTACCAAATGAAGTTATGGTGAATATAACTGATGGTCTGGAGATGGGCATGTATAGATATAAAGGACAAGTTGAAGTTCCAATAGTTAATGTCATATGTGGATGATGTAAAAATCCTAGCAAAGAATATAAGTGGTCAGTCAAAGTGGAAAAAGAACAGAAGAATAATTGGGGTATGTATAATTGAATATTATTTTTGGAGAAATATTGAAAGTTGCAAGGGTGTATTTTAATAAAGGTTTGAGATATTAGCAATACATTTTGAAGGCTGTAATGTGATTAAGAAACAATGGCAGATATTATTAGAGGAAATGAAGTTATGTAAGTTCTTTAAACTAAACTAAGTTTTAAAAAGAAAATATAGTTAATAAATTCAGCGATTTAAATTAGGATATTTAAGATCAGTTGTAGTATTTAAAAATGAAATGAAAAAATATTGTTACAGATGGTATTCAGTATTACCTGATTTTGAGTTTGAACATGGTTAAAATGTGTTTGTTTATAACCGTGCCGATAAAAGGTCTGAATTTAAAAAATCCAGTCACTTTTTTTCAGACCCCGATGTTCTTCGTGTTTCTCTGTTGCAGTTATCACACTTGGGTTATTTACCTGCAGGTAGCCCTCAGTCCGCCCAAATACCAGAGACTTAGAATTTCTGCGTCGGTTGCTGTTGCTTCATTACTGACATCAGGTCGTCAGGGGTATAAAAACAGGCAGCCAACGCCATTGCATCAGTCTTTCTTGCCGAGGAGCCTGAAGCAGAAGCAGTTTGCATGAGTGCCGGTCGGCTGCTACCTGAGTTTTCATTTCCGAATAAATCATCCTGAAGTCTTCTAAAGTACTCCGTTGGGGATCCTTTTTTCTTGCTCTAACCGATGTCAGAAAAAGTTAACAATTGTCTTGCCTGTGGAAAGCAAAGACCACACCGAGATTTCCATTCTTAGTGCATCACTTGTTTAGGCCCAGATCAAGATGTACCTTGCTGTCGGTTTTGTGCCTTGTTCAATTCCCGAACTATTTGTTATCAGGCCCTTATTGTTACTAAATACTTTCGCTCTCGATCTCCATGTTCCAAAATGGCTTCGGTAAGTCATCCGGCTACCGATCTTCCGAAAAAACGTAAGGATAAAGATAGAGACAGACCGCACAGGACCAAAACTGCCAACAACGCTTCTGTTAAGCTAGTCGACAGTTCACTGGTACTCGGGCGCTTTTGCAGCCCCTGATGCCTGCTTCTGTGGATTCGCAGGCCGCTACCTTGACCCGTTCGGAGTCCGGTAGGCCGCAAGACTCTTTGACTACGGAACTTGCGGATGTCTCTACCTTGGATGGGTCCGGAGCCGCTGTGCAGGCACCTGCTTCCGAGGAGGTTCTTCGCATTACCGATATTCGACACAAACCGATGACTTCTCTCGAGTCTTCAGTTCTGTCTAAAACTACCGAGTTTCTAAGGCCAAGAGTACAAGCTACGCCTAAAACACTGACGATCCAAACTCAAGCACCTGCTTCCTTGCCACAACATCAAATGCTTAAAATGGCAGAAGACCTGATTATGCTGATTAGGGGAAGCCAGCCTTCCCCTGCTAAGAGAAAGAGACCTGTCCTCAACAGCTTTAACTGACCAAGAGTCCGACGACTCTATAAAGTTTCTGATTATGAAGACATGCCTTTATCTGCTTATGAGGATTCAGATGCAGAGGACTCCATTCCTTCTGCTTCCCCTCCAAAGGATTTTTCTTTTGGTGAAACCCTTCATAAGAGAGCATTTCCAGTGGGAATGCCAGGATTATCCTCAGTCCAAAAAGTGACTCAGAGAATTTTTAGATTTACTTCAACATAGACCTTTAGCAATTCCTCCTGTTCTGGATGTTGTGGATGATGTCTGTATGGAATCCAGTCTAACTCCTGATACTTTACAAAGAAACCAGACAGGTACTAGAGAGTCCCTGACTCTCACAAATTTCTGTGCAAAAATCCTACTGCTGACCCAGAGATCATTTCCCAGGGGCCTAAAGGTGTAAAAGCAACTACAGCTAAGAATCCCACCCATTTGGACAGGGATTCCTGAGCTTTAGACAAATGGGGTAAAAAAGTATACCCTCTGCAACTCTCACCATTAGGGCATTGAATTGCCAGTTTCACATGCTGAAATGCCAGCAGCATATTATGGAACTTATTAAGCAAAAATTATCTACCTTTACAGACTGTGCAGGAAAATAAAGAATTACAAGAGCTTATGCATTCTGCAAGCCAAGTCAGCAAGCATACCTTGCAAGGCCTTAGAAGCTTCTTGCAGGACAGCGGTCACTGGTTCTGTACTGAGAAGGCATCCTTGGCTTAAGGAGCAGACCTTGCCAGACCATGTCAAATCAAAATTACTAGACGCTCCTTTGAACAAGGACAACCTGTTTGGCACCAAAGCAGAAGAGGTTCTAAAAAAGATGGAAGAAAAAGCTAAGTCAATGCAGACAGTCAAAGGATTTTTGCAAGTGCAGCCTCCAAGATTCAGTAGGCATTGCCCCTCATAACATTGGGCCTTTCCAGCCCCCTCAAGGCCATCTCAAACTAGACCCAGGGGAAACATATATCCCCCAGATTACCGTCTCAGGGTATGCAGAAATCTAAGCAATGGAGTGCCTTCACTTCTAAACAAGGAGTGCTAAGCCACCCCCTTACGGAAAGAATTCACAGTAACTTCTCAACTCCAGTCCTCACCTCTGCCCAATTGCTCGTGCCCCTAGGAGGAAAACTTGCCCATCGTGCAAAAAATGGATGTTCATCACCAAAGACCGATGGGTCCTCAACATTGTATCCTAGGGGTACAAATTTTACTTCAACTCACTGCCAACCCCAAAAGGGTTCTCAGACCATCCTCTAAACCAGTAGGCAGAGGCATAAAACCAAATTCAATCCCTGCTCTCCATAAGGGCAATTCAACCTGTTCCTGCAGAACAAATAGGTCAAGGGTTTTATTCCAGACTATTTCTGGTACCTAGAAAAGTGGGCACTTGGTGCTCAATCCTAGATATTTCCATTCCAAACACCTTCCTGGTGGTACCAAAATTCAAAATGCTAACCCTTCAGCAGCTTCTTCCTATGCTGTCCAAAGATGCCTGGTTAGCCACCCTAGACTTGAAAGAAGCTTATCTGCACATCCCTATCAGGGAGTCTTGGAAAAAATACCTACGCTTCAGGGCAGGATCTATGCATGATCAGTTCTCTGCACTTCCCTTTGGCTTATCCATTGCTCCCAGAGTCTTCACAAAATGCCTGGCTCCAGCCATTGCCTGTTGCAGACAGAGAAAGATTCAAATTTACCCATACTTGGACGATTGCCTGATTCAGGCAGACAGTCAGGAAAAGCTGTTGCAGCACCTGACATTTGTAAAGAACCTTTTTATCTCCCTGGGGTACACTATCAACAAAAAGAAATCAAAACTAGTCCCCAGTCAAAAGATTGTATTCCTGGGAACAAGCTTAGATACAGCATCCCAGATGGCATTCCTTACTCCAGAAAAAGAAGCCTATCTGACAGGCTACTTCACTCAAATGGCCACCAGAACCCAGCTATCCTCAAGGAAAATCCTGCCAGCTCTAGGGTTCATGGCCTCTTGCATTCTACTGATTCCATATGCCAAACTGCATATAAGGGAACTTCAGTGGTACTTGAAAAGTCTTTGGTGCCAGCATTCTCAGGTTCTGGAAACTGTCATACCTATCCTACCTTGTCTAAGGACAGAGTTCTTTAGTGGGCAGCAGCATGCAACCACAACAAGGGGCTTCCCTTTACTCAAGGCCACGCTGCCCAGACCCTAACCACAGATGCATCAGACTATGCCTGTGGGGCACATCTAGACGACATGTGCATTCAGGGCCACTGGAGCCCAAGTCAAATTTATCTGCACATCAACCAAAGAGAGATGCTAGCTGTTCAGCACGCTCTGACAGCTCTTAAATCCCTACTCACCAGGACCCCTGCTAATAAAAACAGACAACACCACAGTTATGTGGTACATCAACAAGCAGGGGAGAACCCACTCTTACCCACTCTGCAGGCTAGCCATGGCCATGTGGAACATGGCCTTGGACATGCAGATTCATCTGCAAGCTCAATTCCTGCAAGGCAAACAAAACTCTCTGTAAGATGACTTAAACAGATATCTGCTAGACCCACACGAGTGGCAATTAGACCCCAGCACCTTCAGCCTTCTAACCCTGAAATGGGGGACCCCAGGGGTGGACCTTTTTGCCTCCCCATACAATCAGCAGCTCAGCAAATTCTGCACCAAGACACCTCACAGCAGGGCCTGGAAAGCAGAGGCCCTATCCTTCCATTGGGTAAACCTCTCAATCTATGCATTTCCCCCTCTGCCTCTTCTCACAAGAATATTACTCAAGATAAGACGGGACAAACCAAGGGCAATCCTGATTGCCCCTGACTGGCCACGCCGGCACTGGTACCCACTACTGTGCAGCCTGTCACCGGTGCCACCCTGGCAGCTACCCCAGATCCCAACCCTCCTCACCCAACAGGAGGGACAGATCTTGCATCCACAACTGCAAACCCTGAATCTTGCAGCCTGGCTCATTCCTTGAATTCTCCACCAGTGACCAGCATAAGCAAGCAGGTGCTGGATGTCATTCTTGAAGCCAGAAGACGCAGTACAAGGAAATCTTATGCTGATAAATAGAAAAGGTATTGTTCCTGGATTAAATCTAAAGGAGAGGAGACAGCACTGCCCTCCTTACCTCTAATCCTGGATTACCTAGCAGATCTACTCCACAGAGGCCTATTCTTCTCCTCCATTAAGATCCATGGCTCTGCCATCTCGGCTCATTACAACACTGAGCCACCTTACTTCTCTCACCCTCTCATCAAGCAGTTCCTGAGAGGGGCAAACAATTTAAGGCCACCAAGGAGAGCACCCACCCCTGCTTGGGACTTTAACTTTGTACTGGAAAAACTCACACTACCCCCCTTTGAGCCTGCAGTGTCAGCAGAGTTAAAATTCCTGTCTTGGAAAACAGCCTTGCTTCTGGCCATCACTTCAGCTAGAAGAGTGTCTGAGCTACAAGCGCTTATGGCTGTGGAACCCTTCATTATTTTTCATGCTGACAGGATCTCCCTCAGGACTAACCCTTCATTTATGCCAAAAGTGGTGCCCAGTGTGGCTCTCAACCAATCTATCCATTTGCCAACCTTCTTCCCTAATCCTCAAAATAAAGGGGAAAGGGTCCTGCCCTCCTTGGACATGCACAGGCAGCTCAGATTCTACCTGGATAGCACTAAAGCCTTCAGGAAATCTGACCAGTTACTAGTCAGTTTTGCACCAGGGGCAGAGGGCAAGGCCATTTCAAAACAAACAATTTCCAAATGGATAGCACACCGAATCCATTTCTGCTACAAACACCATGGGAAACCACCCCCTCAGGGGGTCAGAACGCATTCCACTAGGGCAACTTCTACCTCTAGAGCATTTTTCACGGGAGTCCCTACCAGGGACATTATGGAAGCTGCTACCTGGAGTTTTGTACACACCTTCACCAAGCATTACCACCTTACCTATCTTTTCCAAATCCAGGGTGGGTTTTGCAACAGCAGTCCTGCAGGGCATAATAGCCAGTCCCAACTCTTCTTGACTGCCTCCACCCTTTCTTCAGCTTTGGGGATCAACCCAAGTGTGATGACTACAACAGTGAAACACGAAGAACATAGTACAGTTGTGTACACTTGCCATAAATGTAGATGTTCGAGTGTATTAACTGTTGCAGTCCTGGTTTCCCACCCTCCAGCCCCCTTGTCTCTCTCTCTCTCTCTCTCTCTCCTCTCTATGTCTGTTACTCACCCCTTACTGGGTTGTTAGTATTTACTTTTTACTGGTGGTGTTTTTCCCACCATAACTTTGCTCTCTATCTGGGGGGCTCCTGACATTTGGGGCAAGAAAAACTGATGTAATGGTGTCGGCTACCTGTTTTTATACCCCTGACGACCTGACGTCAGTACTGAAGCGACAGCAACAGACGCAGAAGTACTAAGTCTCTGGTATTCGGGCCAACTGAGGGCTACCTGCAGGCAGATAACCCACGTGTGATGACTGCAACAGCGAATACACTCTAACATCTACATTTATTGTAAGTGTACAGAACTGTACTTTATGCCTATAGTAGAGTTTGTCAGTAATGAAATATGAAAGTGAAAAAATATTGAAAGTTAAGTATGAAGAATTGTGAAAGAAAGAAGTGGGAAACATTACAAAAGTATAAGGAAATAAGAAATGGGAGAATGGGGGAAAGATAAAAGAATGGAAAATAGAAATGGATAAGCTCGAAAAAAGAGCTTTTATCCACAGCAATCCACAAGACGGAACAGAAAAGAAGAGTTTGATATGAAGAAAATATGGTAACATTTTATTATGTAGATCCTTGGGAACATTTAGAAGTAGAAGCGAAGAAGGCTATTCATAGGATCATAGCGGGTTAGTAGGCTAATGGCCCTGGGACCCTTACAAGCTTAGCCAAGAGTTTATCCCCAAAAAGAAACCTCAGTCAGAACCTGTCGCCCCTGTCAGTGAGGGACACAGGTGGAACCCCTGTGACAAATTTGTGGTTTCCCATCCACTCATCAAGTTTGCAGGTCAGCGAGGTGCTCTGTTTGACATGTATGGGAAGTCTGTTACAGAGATGGGGCAGCCTCTGGGAGACAAACCTGTCTCTCTAACAGGTTTTGTTGTTGCATATTAGATTCAGGTCTTTAGAGTGGGTAGTGTGTGAGGAGTTAGACTTACGGATATGGAGCATGTCTAGTAGGTCAGGGTCTGAGACTGCCTTGTTGGCGAGACACAGATCACCCCTGAGCAAGCAATCTATACGATACCGAGTAGAGTGATAGTGATTTGAGCCTGTCTGCATAGGACAGGTGTTGGAGGCCATGGATTCTCGTTGAGATATTTCAGTGGCCTTTCCAGTTGGTGCAGATGTTTGGAGAGGTACATCCCAAACGGGGCGTTATACTCTATTATTGGTCTAATGAGGGAAGAGTATAGAGAGATAATAACATCCTTTTTTCTGGATGCAATCCCTTTACTTATGAGGTGAACCAAGTAAAAGGCTTTTCTGACCACTGCTGCTACATGATGGTCGAACGTGAGGTTATCAACCCGCGTGCCCAGGTCTCTCACCGCAGGATGTGTGCTTAGGGGGTTGCTGTTGATGTGGTAATCAGTAAGGGTCGTGTTTTTGCCGAATGGTATGATGGTACATTTTTTTGCATTTAGCTTGAGGCCATGACTTTGGCAGCAGTCATTAGTTGCTGTGAGACCCTCTTTCAGTATGCTAACATCATTTGGGGAGTCAGTGACAGCACCCAACTTAGTCATCCGCAGACTTGGTCAGCCATAGGCCTTTTGTCTGTGACTGGACCTCTGAGAAATAGATGCCAAATAGTAGGGGTCCCAGGACAGATCCCTGAGGAACTCCACTAGTGACAGGTTTGCTATTGGAGGTGGAGGGGCCTATTTTGACTTTGAGGGTCCTGTTGGTGAGCCAGTTGGCCACACACCTGATGAGATAGGGGATTTAGGCCAAGTTGTGTTAGCTTTTCGATGATGCCCAAGTGGGGATTGTGTCAAAGGCCTTGGCCAAGTCAAGATAAGCTGTATGTATTTACTTTCCCTTATCCACGGCCTTGGTGACAGTCTCAAAGAAGTCAACCATGTTCAACAGACAAGATCTGCCCTTGACGAATTCGAACTGGGTGGGGTCAGGTGCTTGGCGATTGCCTCTGTCCTTGTTTATGAGAGCCATAATAATATGCTCCATGGCTTTACAGATCAGACTTGCCAAGCTAATGGGGCAGTAGTTTCCAGGGTCCGCAGTGGCACCACCTTTGTGCAAGGAGATGACAATGGCAGATGTTCTTAGTGTTTCACTGTTGCAGTCATCACTTGTGGGTTATCACTGCTGGGTAGCCCACGGCCGGCCTGAATACGAGAGTAAAGATTGTCCATCCTGCGTCGGCTGCAGGTCACAAGGGACTGACGTCAAGTCATCAGTGGTATAAATCAAGGCAGCCAACACCATTACATCAGTCTTTCTTGCCATGGAGCCAGAAGCAGTTAGTGTGTGCGTCAGTCGACCTCTGCCAGAGTGAAGTAGAAAACGACTAAAGTACCCCATTGGGAATCTTTTTCTTGCACTAACCGATGTCCGAAAAAGTTAATAATTATCTCCGCTGTGGAAAACAAATACCACACCCAGACTTCCATAACGTGTGTAACCTGTTTAGGCCCAGTCCACAACATCCCCGGATATCGGTTCTGCACTCTCTACGCTAGAACCATCTGCCTTAGAGCAGAATTTGTAGCTAGACATTTCAAAGACAGTCCTTTGCAGTACGAAATGACTTCCGTTGGTCAGCATCCAGTGGATATCCCCAAAAAAAGAAAAGACAAAGAAAGGGACAGACCACAAAAAGTTAGGTCTTCAGACGACTAACCTGAAGTCAGCCACTAGCACAGCGGAAATCAGTGAGGCGCCTACGCAGCCCCTGACGACTGCTGCTCTACCAAGACCCATTTGTAGTCTGGTATGCCACCGGATTATACTACATCTGCCGAGTTTTCAGTTGTCAGCTCCGTGGCTGGGTCCGTAGCTGTTCCACAGGCACTGGCTTCCAAGCAGGCTTTTCGGATAACCGATGCCAGACAAAGACTGGCGACCATGCCACTGGCCACATCCACACCCAGGCCCAATGAAGCACTGAGGCCTAAAAGCAAGGTCATTCCCAGAAAAACAATTCCCAGTCATCATCTTCCTCAGGTCCAGCCTGCAATGTCACAACAGCTTCTTAAGATGGCTGAGTATCTAATCTCACTCATTAGAGGTAAACAGACTACCCCAACCAAAAGAAAAAGGGACCTTTCCCCAGAGATTCTCTCAGAACCTGACACTGTGGAGTCAGACTTTTTGGATTCAGACAATGAACAGCAGCCCCTTACCACCCTTGAGGATTCTGATGCAGTGGAATCCATCCCATCTGCACCCTCCCCCCCCCCCGAGGACCTAGACACCTTGCGCACTCTTAGGGAACACTTCCATTGGGAACCTCAGGACTACCCCCAGTCTAAGAAGAGGCTAAGAGAATTTCTGGACCTACCCCAGCATAAACCCTTCGCCATTCCTCCCATTTTGGATGTGATAGAGGATGTCTTTATGGAGTCTAGCCTCACACCTGATGCCCTGCCTCCAGCACCTAGAAAGCCAGACAGGTACTACAAGGTGCCAGACACCCGCAAATACTTATTCAAAAACCCTGCAGCCGGTGCAAAGATTATCACCCAGGGACCCAAAGGAGCTAGGGCCAGTTCTTCCAAAAACCCTATACCTTCTGATAAGGATTAGCAGAGCCCTAGACAGATGGGGTATAAAGGTATACATCTCTGCTACCTTAGCTATCAGAACTCTTAATTGCCAGTTCCGTATGCTAAAATATCAGCAACATACGCTGGAATTATTAAAGCAGAAAATTTCCTCCTTGCCAGACAATTCAACTTCCAGAGAGCTGGGCGAGCTTACACTCCAACTCTAAAGGGGCAAAGCATTCCCTCAACTGCAGATACGATGCTGTAGAAGCCTCTAGCAGGGCTGCTGTTGCGGGGTCAGTCATTAGGGGACATGCATGGCTGAAAGAGCAATCTTTGCCTGATCATGTTAAATCCAAACTCCTAGACGCCCCCTAGATAAGGACCGGATCTAAGGTGGAGGAGGTGATCAAGAAAATAGAGGATAAGGCCAAATCAATGCAGACAGTAAAAGGTTTCCTCCAGGTCCAACCTCCCAGATTCAGCAGGAACTTTCAAACCGAACACTGGTCCGTTCCATCCCAATCCAGACCTGTGCAAAGGAAAGGGAGCAGGGACAGACCCCCCCCCCCCCAGGCAGCAACTACAAGGTCAGCAGAGGCCCAGACAATGGACCTCTACAACCCCCAAGGCAGGGAATTCTTAGTCCACTCCCTACCCTAAGGACTCGCAATGACTCCACCTCACCCCTCTCCCCCCCCACCAAAGGTTAGGAAGAAGGCTATCCCTTTTCAAAAACCATCAGTCCATCACAAAAGATCAGTGGGTCCTAAAAATCTTTACCCGAGGATACAGATTCTCTTTAAAGGGGAACCCAAACTTAACAGGTACCCAGACATACCAGCAAATTAACGAGCAGAGGCCCTCTGCGAAATTCAGAAACTCTGTGCTCAAGGAGCAGTGGAGCCTGTACCCCAGGAACAAGCCGGAAAAGGGTTTTATTCAAGATTGTTCCTGGTACCCAGGAAAGAGGGCACTTGGCGTCCTATTCTGGATCTTTCCACACTAAACCTTTCCCTGCAAGTGCCAAGTTCAAAATGCTTATGCTCCAAAAACCCTTACCCGTGCTGATTCCCAGTGTGTGGCTAGTCACGCTAGACCTAAAGGATGGCGTACCTCCATATCCCTATAAGGGAATCCTGCAGAAGGTTCCTTCGTTTCAGGACAGGCTCACAACACTTTAAGTTCTCTGTTCTGCCCTTTGGCTTATCTACTGCTCTCAGGGTTTTCACCAAATGCCTGGCCCCTGTCATTGCCTTCTGCAGGCAGAAAAACATTCAGATTTACCCTTCTCTGGATGACTGTCTCATCCAGGCACACATCAGGGAAAAGCTCCTGCAAGACCTCAACTTTGTCCAAACCCACTTTACATCTCTGGGATTTCCCGTCAACAAGGAAAAATCCCATTTCCAGCCCACCGGGCAGATCACCTTCTTGGGAGCTCCCCTGGACACATCCACCCAAAGAGCCTTCCTCTCTCCAGAAAAACAAAGTTTTCTGCCCCAATACTTCACCCAATTGGTTCACAGAATACACCTCACAGCAAGGAAGTTCCTTCAAACTCTGGGGTACATGGCATCCTGCATCCTGTTAGTGTTCTTGGCCAGACTACATATGAGAAAACTGCAATGGTACCTAAAAAAACCTGTGGTGCCAACACTCTGTCACTACTAGCACTACAACTGCTTCTGATTCCGTGCTTAAGGGAGGAATTCCTATGGTGGACAGAAGTCTGTACCCTGAACAAGGACTTCCTTTTCTAATTCTTCTCCATGGCCAGACCATCACCATGGATGCCTCAGACGTAGCCTGGGGGGGGTGCACACTTAGGAGACATGTGCACCCAAGACACTTGGGACCTAGACCTACACATCAGCCTGAAAGAAATGATGGCAGTACTCAGGGCTGTCACAGCCTTCAAGAGCCATCTGCAACCAGGGGTGCTCCTCATCAAAACAGACAGTACCACAGTCATGTGGTACATCAACAAGCAGGGGAGAACACACTCCTACCCGCTTTGTCATCTAGCCATTTTTCTCTGGCAGACTGCCTCGATGATAGGCCTTCATCTGATAACCCAGTACATCCCAGTGGAGCATAACACCCTAGCAGACTACCTCAGCAGAAGTGTCCTGGACCCCTACGAATGGCAGTTTTGGAGGGAGACCTTCCTCTTCATCACCCAAATTTGGAGGACCCCAGAGATGAACCTCTTTGCATCCATAGACAACAGGCAGTTAGACCAGTTCTGCACCTGGGAGTTCCACCCAGAAGTCTGGAAGGTGGATGCTCTCGCCTTCCACTGGGGCAACCTGTTTGTCTACCCCTTCCCTCCCTTGCCAGTGATCCCAAGGGTACTGCTAAAGGTCAGGGAGGAAGGGCCATGGGCTATATTCATTGCTCCAAATTGGCCCAGGCAGCATTGGTACCCCTTGCTATACAGCCTGACCAAGGAGCTGCCCAGGAACCTGCCTCTCACAGAAGGCCTTCTAACTCAAAGAAAAGGGTCAGTACTGCATCCCAATCTGCAAACTCTCAGCCTATCCGCATGACTTATACCCTAAAGGCGGGTACCAACCCACTGTTGAGCAAGCAGGTCCTGGATATAATTAAGGAGGCTAGGAGGCCTTGCACCTGGAAATCTTACTCGGCAAAATGGAAAAGATTCAATGCCTGGTGCAAAACTAAGGGTACAAGCAGCTCCCTTGCATCTCTCTCTCTGATTCTAGACTACCTGGCGGAGCTAGTGCGAAAAGGATCATCTTACTCTTCCATTAAAATTCATGCCTCAGCTCTCTCTGCCCATTACCATACAGAGCAACCCTTCTTCTCCCACCCCATGGTAAAACAATTCCTTAGAGGGGTATCTCACATCAAGCCACTTAGGAGACCACCCACCCTTGCCTGGCACCTGAACTATGTCTTGGAAAAATTGACCTTACACCTCTTTGAACCAGCTGCCTTAGCAGAACTAAATCACCTCTCTTGGAAGATCGCCTTCCAGCTGGCCATAACCTCAGCTAGGAGGGTTTCCGAGCTGCAGGCTCTCATGGCCATTGAACCATTCATTATCTGCCATGCAGACAGGGCGTCTCTTAGAACTAACCCCTCTTTTATGCCTAAAGTGGTATCTGACGTGACATTGAATCAGGCTATACATCTTCCCAACTTTTTTCCTAACCCTCAGAATAGGGGGGAAAGAATCCTTCATTCACTGAATGTACACGTACAACTTAGATGCTATCTGAATCGAACCAAGTCTCTCAGAAAGACTGAGCAGCACCTGGTCAGCTTCGGCCCAGGGGCAGAGAGGAAACCTATTTCCAAGCAGACCATTTTTAAATGGATATCCAACTGTATCCAATTCTGGTACCACTTCCATGGAAAAATTGCTCCCAAGCCTGTCAGAAGGCATTCCACTAGGGCCGCATCTACTTCCTCTGCCTTCCTCAGGGGCGTCCCTATCAAGGACATCCTAGAAGCTGCCACTTGGACTTCCATCCACACCTTCAAGCACTACCAATTGCCTCTTTTCTCCAAAATCCAGGCAGGCTTTACCTCTGCAGTCCTGCAGGGCATTCTAGGTCCTATTTAGAACAGTGCAAGCCTGTTCTTCCATTCCTTCTCTTCTACCTTCCACCCAACCTTCAGCCTTGGGACTATTCCCACAAGTGGGGACTGCAACAGTGAAGCATGAAGAACATAGTACAGCTGTGTACACAACATAAATGTAGATGTTCGAGTGTATTCACTGTTGCAGTCCTGGTTTCCCTCCTTCTCCCTCTATTTCTTTCTGTTTCCTTCACGCTAATCTATACCTATGGGCATCTTCCAGGTTGGCCTTCATCGGGCCTTCTGGGCAGGGCTGCTATAGGTTGGGTTAAGAAAAATTGATGTAATGGCATCGGCTGCTTTGCTTTGTACCACTGACGACTTGACGTCAATCCCCTGGCGACCTGCAGCTGACGCAGGAGGGACAATATTTACTCTGGTATTCGGGCCGGCCGAGGGCTACCCAGGAGGGATAACTCACAAGTGATGACTGCAACAGTGAATACACTCGAACATGTACATTTATGGTAAGTGTACATGACTGTACTTTCTCCACTCTGCTGGAATGAAACTTGTACTTGGGCTGTGGTTGAATAGGGTGCTCAGTGCTGAAGCCAGTTCTTGCTGAAGATGGTGCAGACTATATCCTGAGATACTGTCAGGTCCCATGGAAGCTGTGTTCTTTGCCGTGGATAGGGCTTTAAACACTTGATCTGTGGAGATGTGAGGTGTGGGGCAAGTATCGGGGATGTCGAATGGGCCTTTAGGGAGGGGGACAAGGTGAAGTTTGTGCTGAACCTATCTGCTAGCAGGTTGGCTAAGTCAACAGGATCAATGTAAGTGATACTGTTAACAACTAATTCGGAACACACCTGGGCTTTGCCACGTAGGTTCCTGATGTAACTGAGTAAGATTTTATGGTTTCCCTTTCTTATGGAGGCTAGTTTCGATTCATAATTGTCCTTGAAGGTTTTCACTCGTGATCTGATTTGCTTGTTGAGACTAAGGAAGGAGTTTTTCCAATTTGGAATTTGTTCCTTTTTCCCTTGGACAACCGTTTCTTCCTTTTGTTGTAAAGCCTGTTGACAGAGGATATCCACCAAACAGGTTTGTGTTTCCTTGAGGAGGGCAGGTTTTAGTTCTGTTGGATAAGGCTGAGTCCATGCAGTTGTACAGGTGCTTGTATACTGCATTGGCGTACTGTTGAGCATAGTTGTCTGCATCCTTTGAGGTGGGCGGTGGTGTGAAGCTACAGATACCCTCCCTTTGGAGGTTGTAGTTGGCTTTTGAGAAGTTTTTTAGCTTGATTACGACTGGGGTGAGGGGGTTGGGTGGGATAGAAACTTCGAATATTACAGTCCGATGGTCTGATCTCAGCAGGGAAGAACATACTATGGGAGTGGTGCAGCGGTCGCCCATGTTGGTGAAAAACAAATCCAGAATGTTATCTCCCCTTGTGGGGAATGAGACGAGCTGGTCTAGTATGTTAGAATTGATGAAGTCGAGGAATTGTTGAGAGAGTGTATTAGTGCAAGAATAGTTCACCCAGTATATGGTGGGGTAGTTGAAGACACCAAGGATCAGGGTTTTAGCGGGTACCTTGATGGAGTCAAGTAGATCCAGGTAAGAGGAGTGGGTGTCCTGAGTCATGGAGGGGGTCTGTAACTAGCTATAACTTGGATGGGTGTCTTGCCCAACTGTCAGTTGTACTTGGAGTAGATGTTCTTTGTGTTTCACTGTTGCAGTCATCACACTTGGGTTATCTGCCTGCAGGTAGCCCTCCGTTGGCCCGAATACCAGAGTCTTGGGATTTCTGCATCGGATGCTGTCGCCCCTTCTATGACGTCAGGTTGTCAGGGGTATAAAACATGCAGCCAACGCCATTACCCCAGTCTTTCTTGCCGAGAAGGAGCCCGAAGCAGAAGCTACCTGAAATTTTCATTTTTTTCGATTTTCAGACTTAGTCTTCTAAAGCTAAGTACCATGTTGGGGATTCTTTTTTCTTGCTCTAACCGATGTCAGAAAAAATTAACAATTGTCTTGCCTCTGGAAAGCAAATACCTCACAGAGATTTTCATTCTTACTGTGTCACCTGTTTAGGCTCAGACCACGACGTCCCTAGCTGTCGGTTTTGTGCCTTGTTTAACGTCCGAACCATTCGTCGTCGGGCTATTTTTTTAGCTAAATTCTTTCACTCTCGTTCTCCATATTCCGAAATAGCTTCAGTAAGCCATCAGACTACCGATCTTCCAGAAAAGCACAAAGACAGAGACATACAGCATAGGTCAAAAACTGGCAACAAAGCTTCCGTTAAGCTTGTCGCCAGTCCGTGGTACTCGGTGAGGTGCCTTTGCAGCCCCTGATGCCCATTTCTTCAGATTCACAGGCCTCTGCTGAGACCCATTTGGAGTCCGATATGCCGCGAAATGCTTCTTCGACTATGGAACCTGCGGATGTCTCTACCTTGGATGGGTCCGGAGTGGCTGTGCAGGCGCACCGGCTTCTGAGGGTGTATTCCGACATACCGATATTCATATTAAACTGACAACTTCATTTCCTACTAAAACTACCGAGTTTCTCAGGCCCAGAGTTCGCAATACACATAGAAAACTGATGTCCAAAGCGCATGCTCATCCTCCCATGCCACAAAAATAAATGCTTAGAATGGCTGAAAGACATTATCACTCTAATTAGGGGAAGCCAGACTTCCCCCGCCAAAAAAAAAATAATTTAATTTCCTTCTGATTCTACAGACCAGGAGTCTGATGACTCTGACCCTTCTGATTACCATTCTGATTACCAGGGCATACCCGTATCTACGTATGAGGATTCAGATGCAGTGGAATCCATTCCCTCTGCCTCCCCTCCAGAGGATTTCTCTTTTGGTGAAAACTTCCATACCATTTCTGCTGGGAATGCCAGGACTATCCTCAGTCCAAAAAGAGACTCAAGGAATTTTTAGATTTGCCTCAGCACAGGCCTCTAGCTATACCCCCTGTCCTGGATATTGTAGACAATGTCTTCTTGGAGTCCAGTCTTACTCCTGACACCTTACCACCAGCTCCTAGAAAACCTGACAAGTACTACAGAGTACCTGATTCTCACAAATTTCTCTTTAAGAATCCTACTGCGGATCAAGAGACCATTTCCCAGGGATCTAAAGGCATTAAGGCTACTACAGCCAAAAACCCTACCCCTTCAAACAGGGATTTTAGAGCTTTGGACAGGTGGGGTAAGAAGGTATATACCTCTGCAACTCTTGCCATCAGGGCTTTGAATTGCCAGTTTCACATATTGAAGTACCAGCAACATATTATGGAACTAATTAAACACAAAATGATGTTACTTCCAGATTGTGCAGAAAATAAATATTTACAAGAGTTAGTGCATTCTGCAAACCAAGTTAGTAAACATACTTTGCATTGTGGGTTTAATGCCTTGGAAGCATCTTGCAGGGCTGCTGTCACTGAGTCTGTACTGAGAAGGCATGCTTGGCTAAAAGAACAAGTCTTGCCTGACCATGTCAAGGAAAAATTACTAGATGCTCCATTAAATCAGGAGCGTTTGTTTGGCACAAAAGCAGAAGTTCTTAAAAAGATAGAAGAAAAAGCTAAATCTATGCAAACAGTCAAAGATTTCTTACAGGTGCAGCCACCTAGATTCAGTAGGCATTGGCCTTCAAAAAACTGATCCTTTTCAATCCCTCTCAGGCCAAACTCAGGGAAACGGACCTCCAAGACTACAGTCTCAGGGTATGCAGAGATCTAAACAATGGAGTGTTTCCACCTCAAATCCAGGGAGTGGTAAGCCACCCCTTTATGGAAAAAGTTCACAATGACTTTCCAATTATCCTTCCCAGCCATGCCCAAATCTAGGAGTAAAACTCGCCCTCCATGCAAAAAACTGGATGTCCATTACTCAGGACCGATAGGTTCTAAACATTGTATCCCAGGGATACAGATTCTACTTCCACTCGCTGCCAACACCAAGCGGGTTGCCAGACCTTCCTCCAAACCAGTGGGCAGAGGCTCAAAAGCAAGTACTTTACCTTCTCCATGTCAGGGCTATTCAACCTGTTCCAGTAGAACAAAGGGGACAGGGTTTCTATTCCAGATTGTTCCTGGTGCCCAGAAAAGAGAGCTCTTGGCGCCCGATCTTGGATCTATCATTCCTCAACACCTTTCTGGTGGTCCCAAAATTCAAAATGCTTACATTGCAACAACTTCTTCCTATGCTAGCCAAGGATGCCTGCTTAGTCACCCTAGACTTAAAAGAAGCTTATCTGCACATCCCTGTAAGGGAGTCTTGCAGGAAATACCTACGTTTCAGTTCTCTGCACTTCCCTTTGGCTTATCTACTGCAGCCAGAAAATGCCTGGCTCCAGCCATTGCATACCGTAGGCAGAGAAATATTCAAATCTGCCCACATTTGGGCAATTGCCTGATTCAGACGGACAGTCAGGAATTGCTACTTCAGCACCTGGCATTTGTAAAAAAGCTTATAACGTCACTGGGATACACCATCAACGAAAAGAAATCACAACTGGTGCCCAGCCAACAAATTGAATTCCTGGGAGCAAGCTTGAACACAACTTCCCAGATGGCATTCCTCACTCCAGAAAAGCAGGTCCATTTGACAAACTATTTCAAACTAATGGCCAACAAAACCCATCTATCTGCAAGGAAAATACTGCAAGCCCTGGGGTTCATGGCCTCATGCATTCTGCTAATTCCATATGCAAGACTGCATATGAGGAAACTTCAATGGCATTTAAAAAGTCTATGGTGTCAACATTCTCAGGACCTGGAAACAGTGATTCCTATCATACCTTGTCTAAGAGCAGAGTTCCTTTGGTGGGCGGAAGCATGCAACCACAACAAGGGACTTCCTTTCACTCAACCCCTCGCCGCCCAAACCCTGACAACAGACGCATCAGACTATGCATGGGGTGCTCACATGGCAGGCAAATGCATTCAAGGCAAATGGAGCCCAGAACAAATTCCCCTGCATAACAATCAAAAAGAGATGCTAGCTGTACAGAATGCTCTGACAGTCTTCAAATACCTTATCCTTCCAGGACAGTTTCTGATAATGACAGACAACACCACAATTATGTGTTACATAAACAAGCAGGGTGGGACTCATTCTTACCCACTCTGCAGGTTAGCCATGGCTCTGTGGAACACAGCGTTGAGCATACAAGTGCACCTACAAGCTCAATTCCTGCCAGGCAAGCAAAATTCACTGGCAGACGACTTAAGCAGAAATCTACTGGACCCTCATGAGTGGACACTGGAACCCAACTCATTCAAACTTCTAACCCAGAGGTGGGGAACTCTGGAGGTGGACCTTTTTGCCTCCCCCCCCCCCCCAAAACCACCTACAGATTTTGCACCAGGAACCCTCACAGCAGAGCCTGGAAGGTGGATGCCCTATCCTTTACATGGAAAAACCTCGCAATTTATACCTTTCCTCCTCTCAAAAGTACTACTCAAGATCAAACTGGACAGGCCAAGGGCAATCCTTATTGCATCAGACTGGCCATGCCAGCACTGGTACCCACTCCTACGCAGTCTGACAGCAGTGCCACCCTGGCACCTACGTCAGCCACCTGCCCTGCTGTCTCAGCAGGAGGGACAGATTTTGCATCCACAGCTGCAAACCCTAAACCTTGCAGCCTGGCTTATCCCATGAATACACCACCAGCATCCCTCAGCAGACAGGTGCTGGACGTCATCCTTGAGGCCAGAAGGCCTAGTACTAGGAAATCCTATGCTGAAAAGTGATAAAGATAATGTTCTTGGAGTCTGTCTCAAGGAAAGGGGACGTCATGGAAGAGGCGACAGCATACGATGCAGAAATCCCAAGACTCTGGTATTCGGGCTGACTGAAGGATACCTGCAGGCAGATAACCCAAGCGTGATGACTGCAACTGTGAATACACTCGAACATCTACATTTATGATAAGTGTACACAACTGAACTTTCCAGTGCATCATGCTGGCAAACCTGTCCGGAGGTGTGCCTGTCCTCCACCACCCTTAGTTTTCCCGACCTCATTTTGTGGTCGTAATGTGTGGAATGAGGTATAGCCTAGTAATACAGGGGTGCGCTCTGCAGCCCTGAACCAAGTTTCCATGACAGCACAGACATCGGCATCTTCCAGTGCAAGGAGGGCCACCAATGAGTGCATTTTCAGGTTAAGGCTCCTAGCGTTAAGCAGCATGACCTTCAATTTGCTTTTTGACAGATCTTTTATGTAGGAAGGTTTGTCTTTGGATCATTGCCTAAAAAAGGCACAATGGGGGAGGTGAGACCCTTGACCAGGATCTGCAAATGCAGTGGTGACAGGTGACGGCCATCTCTGGCAAAGCATTGAAGCCTGTTGACCGTGTTGCCCCAGGCAGACAGACACTGGATCTCCTTGGAATGACACCAGAAACTAAGCTAATTGTTGAAGTCAATTATTTTTTGTTGGTATTGTGGTATCATTCTTGGTGAAGGTAGGATGCTGCTTAGGGACAGGGTCATACCTGCCTAGAACATGTACTCCCGAGTTCAGTCATGTCTCTTCATGTACTCCCGGGAGGTACGTCTCAAGTCATTCACACCAATATGTACAGTGACAGAGATATACTTGTACATGTTGTGGAGAGACTTAAGTGCATGCTTGATGTGGCAGATTCTGGCACCAGACAGACAACTGACTGTGCCTTTCTCCTTGTCGAGCCATGTGAGGGGGACATCGATGTGTCAGTTGAGACACCAATGACTAGTGTGTTTGGTTTATTATGTCTTGTAGGCTGTAATGGTTTATTGTTTTGCCTTATGGGCTGTGTTTGTGAGACATTGGTGTGTTTGCAGCGTGTGATGTTTGGGTTTGGGTGTGGAATGTTTGTGTGTGTGTTTTGGAGGTCTCTGCTGTTTAGCTAAGATGTTCATTGTGCATACAGCTGCAGTCATTACAGATGGGTTATCCTGCCGTCAGGCGGGTCCTTGGTCGGCCGAATTCCAAAGTCTAAGTCCGGCGTCAGTTGTTGTCGCTTCTTCCCTGACATCAGTGCGGCAGGGGTATAAAAGAGGCAGCCGACGCCATTTTCTTCAGTCTTTCTTGCCGCGCGGTGCCCGAAGCAGAAGCAGTTCGCAAGTGCCGGTCGGCCAGCTCCTGAGATTTACGAAAGTATTTCAGCCAAAGTCTTCTTGAAAGCTAAGTACCCCGTTGGGGAAACTTTTCTTGCCTCAGACCGATGTCAGAAAAAGTTAATAATTGCATTTCATGTGGGAAGCAAATACCGCATAAGGATTTCCACTCTTTCTGTATACCTTGCTTAGGCCCAGACCACGACGTCTCGGCCTGCTGTTTTTGTGCTAGATTCAACAAGTGCACTATTAAGTGTCGGGCGGAGTTTGCCCTTCACTTTTTTGGCAAAAAATTTAATTATATTATGTTGTCGGATACTCCGACTCCAGTTTTGAGCAAAAAACGCAAAGATAAGGACCGACATACGAGGTCCGCACCATCTACTGAAACCACGCTAAGGCCGACTACCGGTTCTCCGGTTCTTAGCGAGGCGCCTACGCAGCCCCTGAGTACCGATGACACTACATTACCAGTGTCTTCAGTACCCGAGGTCTCAGGCTCCTCGGCCCCCATTCCTACTACAGATACCGACGCCACTCCTGGCGGGGAAACTCAGAATTTAGACAGGCCTGCCATTTCTCAAGGGGTCTTCAGGCCTTCCTCCTTCTCTATTAAAGCCTTCACTAAATCTAAAGCAGCCTTGACAACCAAAAAACAGGTTCCTCAGACCCCCTCTCAAGGCACCATGCCTAAAAAGCAGGTGCTTAAAATGGCTGAGGATTTGATTACTCTTATCAGGGGTTCTCAACCCCCCTCTGACAAAAGGCCCAGATTAGAGGAAGACTACCCTTCCTCAGATCAAGCTTCTATTACCTCAGAATTATCTAAGGACCAGGATTATGCCTATTCTCCATTCAAAGACTCTGATGCAGAGGAGTCTATTCCCTCGGTCTCCCCCCCTGAGGACTTCTCTTTTGGGGAAACCCTGCATACATTGAGGGAACACTTTCACTGGGAAGGCCAAGATTACTCAGATTCCAAGAAAAGGCTCAGGGAATTTCTTCTGCTCCCCCAGCATAGGCCCCTGGCTATCCCTCCTGTTTTAGATATATTGGATGATGTGTACACAGAAGCCAACCTTAATCCAGATTCTTTGCCTCCAGCTCCTGTTAAACCAGACAGGTATTACCGGGTTCCTGATTCTCACCAGTTCCTATATAAAAGCCATACTGCTGACCCAGAAACAATTTCATAGGGTCCCAAGGGAATTAAGGCCTCTACTGCTAAAAACCCATTACCTTCAGAGAGAGATTCCAGAGCTTTAGAAAAGTGGGGGAAAAAGGTGTACACCTCGGCCACTTTAACCATGAGGGCATTAAACTGTCAGTTCCATATGTTAAAGTATCAACAGTTTTTGATATCTCAGCTGAAAAACAAGATGACACAACCAGAACAACCAGATTTAAGAGTTGCAGGATTTGTTGCATGGTGCAGAGCAAGTGGGTAAACATACCTTGCAGTGTGGTTTTGATGCTTTAGAGGCCTCATGTAGAGCTGCTGTTACGGGGTCTGTTATACGTAGGCATGCTTGGCTCAAAGAGCAAACATTACCAGATCATGTTAAAGCTAAATTATTAGATGCACCTCTTCAAAAAGATGTATTGTTTGGTGTTAAAGCTGAGGAGGTACTAAAGAAAATGGAGGAAAAAGCGAAATCAATGCAAACAGTGAAAGATTTCCTGCAGGTACAACCTCCACATTTCAGCAGAAACTGGCTTTCAAAAAATTGGTCCTTTCCAGCCATGGACAGACCTCAAAGGGGCAGATACAGACACTCAAGGGGTAGAGGGCAACCTCAAGGATCTTTCAGAGCCAGACAGTGGCAAGCACCAACCCCAAGAGGTGAAGAAGATAGATCACAGTCTTTTAGAAAACGGACACAATGACTTCCCCCTACACCTGCCAAGCAAAGCTTTAATGGCAGCACCTTTGGGCGGAAAACTGACATTATTCTCAAAAAATTGGCATATTGTTACAAAAGACAAATGGATTCTGGACATTATAGACAGAGGCTACAGATTCCACTTTCACACCCTTCCAAAAATGAGAGGCATGCCAAACCTGCCACAAAATTAAAGGGCAGAGGCACAAAAACAAATTTCAGCTCTCATGGACATGAAAGCAATCCAAGAGGTACCTGCAAAAGAACAAGGTCAAGGGTTTTATTCCAGACTATTCCTGGTACCAAGGAAAGACAAAGATTGGAGACCTATCTTAGACCTATCCATCCTAAACACATATCTACAGGTGCCAAAATTCAAGATGCTCACATTACAGCGGCTTCTTCCCATGCTGGGCAAGGAGTCTTGGCTGGTAACATTGGACCTCAAGGAGGCATACCTGCATGTCCCTATCAGACAAGATTGCAGAAGATACCTCAGATTTCTTGCAGGTTCAACCCATTACCAATTCTCTGCATTGCCCTTTGGCTTATCTACTGCTCCCAGAGTGTTTACGAAATGCCTGGCATCAGTAATCGCCTTCTGCAGACTACAAGGGATACAAATCTACCTATATCTGGACGACTGCCTGATCCAAGCAGACAGCAAGGACATACTACTGCAGCACCTGGCGTTTGTAATAAAACTGTTTAACTTCCTGGGATACACAGTCAACAAAAAGAAATCAAAACTAATACCCTCTCGGCAAATAATTTTCCTGGGTGCCAGCTTGAATACAATCACCCAGATGGCCTACCTCATGCCAGACAAACAAGGGCAACTGTCTCAATACTTCAGAAAGATGGCAACTTTCACCAGGCTAACTGCAAGGAAAGTCCTGCAGGCTCTGGGATTCATGGCATCTTGCATCCTACTAATCCCATGTGCAAAGCTGCATATGAGGAAACTTCAATGGTGCCTAAAAACCTTATGGTCTCAACACAGCCACAGCTTGGAAGCAATTATACCACTCATTCCATACCTTCAAAAGGAATTTTTGTGGTGGGCTCAAGCTTGCCAAAGAAACACAGGTCTTCCTTTCTGTGTACCTCAAGCAACTCAAATCATCACAACAGACGCCTGAGACTACGCCTGGGGAGCACACATGACAGATCAGTGCATTCAGGGAAAATGGACCCGAAAAGAGAAGCACCTTCACATCAACCAAAAGGAAATGCTAGCCGTGCAAAATGCTATTATGACCTTCAAAGACCTACTGCATCCAGGCCAGCTATTGATAAGGACAGACAACACCACAGTGAATGTGGTACATAAACAAACAGGGGGGAACTCATTCATACCTCCTGTGCAGGCAAGCCATGATCCTATGGAACACAGCACTGGAATTGCAAATTCAACTACAGGCACAATTCCTGCCAGGGAAGGAAAACACACTGGCAGACAACCTAAGCAGAAATATGAAAGATCCTCATGAATGGAAGTTGCATCCTCAAGTTTTCACAAAGATAACTCAGGCATGGGGACAGCCAGACATAGATCTCTTTGCTACCCACAGAAATTGCCAGTTGAAAAAATTTTGTTCAAGGACCTATCATCCGCAGACCTGGAAAGTGGACGCACTTTCCTTCAATTGGGCAACATTGACAGTCTATGCCTTCCCGCCTCTTCCTCTGCTGCCCAAAGTTCTATTAAAAGCCAGAGCAGAGAGGCCGAAAATTATTCTCATTGCTCCAGACTGGCCAAGACAACACTGGTATCCGCTCCTGAAGAGCCTGACACATTCCCCACCATGGACCCTACCTCTAGTCCCTCTTCTGTTGTCCCAGCAAAACTACAAGACCCTTCACAGCTATCTCAAAACCCTAAATCTAGCTGCATGGAGAATTCCTTGATTTCCCAACAGATTCTCCTCTCCAAGGAGGTGCAGGATGTCATCTTGGAGGCCAGAAGACCTTCTACTAGAAAAGCCTACTCCAAATGGAAACGATTTTGTGCCTGGAATCAAGAAAAGGGACAGAATCCTTGGGTAATAAATATACCTCAAATTTTACAGTACCTAGCTGAGATGTTAAACAATGGACTTTCCTTCTCCTCCATCAAGATCCATGCTTCAGCCATTTCTGCACAGTACAACACAGATCCTCCTTTATTCTCTCATCCTCTCTTAAGACAGTTCCTCAGAGGGGCAAAGAATATAAAACCCCCAAGGAAACCACCAGTCCCTGCTTGGGACCTCAACTTCGTATTGGAAAAGCTGACCCTTCCTCCCTTCGAGCCAGCTTCTTCAACAGACCTACAATACTTGTCATGGAAAACAGCCTTTCTTCTGGCTATCACCTCAGCACGCAAGGTTTCGGAGCTACAGGCCCTCATGGCTGTGCAACCATTCATCATTTTCCATCAGGACAGAGTTTCCTTACGAACCAACCTTACCTTTATGCCAAAGGTAGTATCCAGTGTAGCTTTGAATCAGACTATCCACTTACCTACCTTTTATCCTAATCCACAAAACAAAGGGGAAAGGCTGCTACATTCCTTGGACATTCACAGACAACTTTGTTACTATTTGGACAGGACAAAGCCATTCAGGAAATCTGAGCAACTCTTTGTGTCCTATGCTGCAGGTGCTCAAGGAAAGGCCATTTCCAAACAGACAATTTCAAAATGGATAGCGCATTGCATATGCTTTTGTTACTCATTTCATGGAAAAACTGTTCCTGCATGCATCAGATCCCACTCCACTAGAGCCACAGCTACCTCTGCAGCCTTCCTCATGGGGGTCCCTACCAAGGACATTTTGGAAGCAGCCACCTGGAGTTCAGTGCACACTTTCTCCAAGCACTATCACCTCCCACTATACTCTAAATCTAGAGCGGGCTTTGCCACAGCAGTCCTGCAGGGCATACTAGCCCCTCCTAGTTCCACTTAGTGCCTACCACCCTTACTTAGCTTTGGGATTCTACCCATCTGTAATGACTGCAGCTGTATGCATGATGAACATAGTACAGTTTTGTACCTACCATAAATGTAGATGTTCGAGTGCTCATACAGCTGCAGTCCAGGTTTCCCTCCCTCCATCCCCTCTTAGGACAGGCCTTATGACAAACACCTTTTCATATAACCTCTTTGGGGTATTCTTTTATGGTGTATTTGCTTGCAACTACTGTTTTTTGATTTATCAACATTGCATCTTTGCATAACATTATGTTTGCCTTCCTTCTGGGGGCACCTGATATCTGGGGCAAGAAAAACTGAAGAAAATGGCGTCGGCTGCCTCTTTTATACCCCTGCCGCACTGACGTCAGGGAAGAAGCGACGACAACCGACGCCGGACCTAGACTTTGGAATTCGGCCGACCGAGGACCCGCCTGACGGCAGGATAACCCATCTGTAATGACTGCAGCTGTATAAGCACTCGAACATCTACATTTATGGTAGGTACAAAACTGTACTTTTTTATTGAGGACCTTTGCATAGGTGTGTGTGTGTGTGTTGTGCTTGGCTATGTGATGTGAGTGTTGTGGTATTTGTACTGGCCGTCTCCTCTTTGTCAGGAGTACTGACTGTGGCGCGAGAGAGCATGGACTCCAGGTTACTAAGGTACATGCATTTCTTATTAAATAGGAAAAACAGATTTAAAAATGAGAACAATATTTTTTGTGGAGATGGACTAAAAAGTTGCCAGTGAGTAGGAGATATGGTGTATAAAGCTGTAACTGAAAGAAGTTGTGTAAAATGTATTGAAAAAAGAGATGATACATGCTTTTTTACTGTGGAATATACCAGAGTTTTATAAGGTTCTGGAATACATTAAAAAAATGTTTTTCTGAAAAGTCTTGAAGATTTAAAGCGAGAAAATGTTGTTTATGGGTATTACAAAGACTGCAGGACAGAAAGAAAATCAAAAAGATGATTTCTGTATGGCTATAATTTTTCAGATTTGGCAAGCAAGAGCAAAAGAAATATGCAGTATGGGATACAGATTATATAGGTTCATAGATTAGTACTAGGCTAACTGTCCTTGTGGACCACTTTAAGCCTAGCCAGTTACCCCTTGTGAGGATCAAACCCTGTGCGTTCTGTTTGTAAGGTAAACACTTTAACCATTATGCCATCCTCCCACCCTATATTCTAAACAAAAAATAAGATTTGGGTTTTGACAAAAAAGGTGGAGGTGGAGTAGATGTTGGAGTAAGACACAGGTATTTTTATTGTTTTGAGCCATTTTTGAAAAAACTGTAAATGAGAAATGTTAGAATGAGCAAATTGTTTTGTTGCTTCTTGTGTTATTAAAGAATTCACTTTAAATTTTTTAAATTGATTAAATGTTTTAAATAAAGGACCCCATCACTTTTTTGATAGGTTCTGTGGGATCTTTTACATAAACTTGAACTACCACCAACATAATCAGATGGAACATTAGTTTAATGTTTCTAATCCTGCATTTCTCCCCGGGCCTCCGCTGAAAACAGGCTCTGTGGAACCTAGTTGGACTTTTCCGGTCAACAAATGATAAATAAATAAATAAAAATAAAAAAATAAAATAAATAATCCGAAGGACAACAAACTCAGAAGTGCAGCACCCTCTTATGCTGTACTGCACCATCAGCAATCCGTTTATGTGATGTGGGAATAGAACATACAGGCTTCTGCACCAAAGGCAAGTGTACTACCTCTTGTACCACACTAGCACTGCTGATGTAGTAGAGTTCACCACAGTGCCCTTTAGGGGATATTTTTGAAATGAAACAGGCAGTCTGCCGGTTGCAGGACGTTTGCCTTGGAGAAATTCTAGAAATAGGGTTTGTAGGCCTGTTAACTTGGATTTTAATGGTTAAGACCTCTGATTGGTGGTAAAATCTAAGCAGTGATGGGGATCACTGTAGTTGTAATTCATAGTGGCATATTTCTTGTGTTTACTCGAGCAAGTAAATTTGTCACCGTACTGGGGGAGAGTACTAACTGGTTGAGTGAGTTGATGCTGATGAACTCTGAAAAGCATTGCTTATATTTCTTTCCATTGGTATAGTTCTCCCTGTTTGTAGGTGGGTAGTTGAAATCTCCAAGGAGAATGGTGTTTGGTTCTTTAGTGAGGGACTCAAGGTGTTTTATCTGACACCTGGGTAGTAGGTGGCATAAGAGGGATTGTGTGATTAGTTAAAAAAAATGGTAGGAGTCTTATTTTTAATTATGTTGTTGTGAGGGAGTTCCATGTCATTATCTTGCTTTGCAAAACCAGATGAGATGGAGTTTGGGAAGCGTATTGACACACCTGTTGTAACAGTGGTGCCCCTACTGGCAAGTCTGAAGGAGTGTTAGGCAGTGAATTTTGTTTAGGAGGATGTGATGTCAATTCAGTGGAATTATGTTTTGGTAATGACACAGATGTCTTCATTTTCTAGGGACATGAAGGCTTCCAGCATTAAGCAGTGTTGAATCTTAAGTTTTTAGGGTTTGACTTTGCTAGTTTTGTAAATGTTCCAGACTGACTTGACTAAAAACAGCACAACGAGGATGGCAAAAGTTTTAGATAGTATACAAAAAGCCATGAAGGAAAAGGTACAAACCATCCCTTTTAAAGCTGGTCTGTTTACTAATTGTTGTGTAGGCATTTGCCCACCCTTTCTTTTCTCATCACTAATCACTATTTTAAACAGTACACTTGTAGAAATAAAATCTTGCCAAAGAATAATGGAAAAGAAGATCATACGTTCATAATTTATAAGATGTTTACGTTAAACTCCTTGAGAAAAGTTAATATCTAAGTTAGCAGACTTGTTTATGAAATGACACACCATTCATAAACTTCAGAGACCCTGTTTTAGAGCCAAAGTCCTCCATTTCTACTTAGGTCTCTTTGGAGGCCTAAGATTGTCTGAAGCCAAAGTGTCACAAGAGACCCAAGGCAGGCAAACAAACCAGCCTTCTCTAGCAGCTATACTTATTTCGAAGAAAAACTGATAAACGTGTAAAGAAAATAGTATTGCAAGTGTTGCAGTTTGACTTGAGTTCATTTGTCTAAGTTGTAGAGACTTGCATTGTTAGGTTAGTCTGACATATTTGAGAATGCCCTGCTTAAAGCTTAGAAAACAAACTTTTCTGTTGCTTCTTCCCAGTCTAGCTTTTTGAGGAAGCAGGATGGTTCATATTTTTTTTTTCTGGGACATGGGTCCTCCAGACTCTTCTATCTAGCCCCTCTTGCTTTCTGCACTAGTTCAGAGACTGAAGACATTGCCCCTAAATATATATGCCAGTACTGGAGACTTGTTTAGTTCTGGGTGTGCAGTGTCAGTTTCTGCAGTACATATGTTGGCATCTGTAGTGTGACCATCAAATATGCCATTTGTGTTTGTGGATTTGACACCATCACTGTTGGTGTCAGTGGACCTCTCAGTCCTGAGGCTTGGGGTCATTGCATAAGTATAGCAGTCAATGCTTACATTATCAGTGTTGATGCTTGTATACCCATCTCCGCAACAGTCAGTGCCAGGGTTCATGGCACTATGTTTGCAGGCAGTGGCCACCACAGTGTTTAACATGCAAGCTTCCTTGCAGCCCCCTGACATATGTTTGTGCTCTAGTTCTAGAACTGTTTCATGTGGCATAGCAGTTCTTTCCTATGCTCTTGGCTGTCCTTCAGTTGCCCTTCTTCAGATCACTGTTGTAGTATCCAAACTGTTGGATTATCATGCCACAAAACCTGGGCATCCTGCTGGGATACCAAAGCCAAAATCTTCCAAAGAGCCATATGTCCAAAGTATGACCCAAGTCCTTTGGTAAAAGCTTACATAAGTAGATGTTTAAGCACAAATCCTCAAGACTGTCAGATTGTAGGTCTCACTCTCATCGGTCTGTTCTGTATGTGGTCGTTGATACCATTGTCTTTTAATGATTCACTTTAGTGCCCCGTTGGGGAACCTGTGCTCTGTTAGATATCATCTAGGAGAGAAAAGTGTGATTGCGGTACGCAGGTTCCTTACAAGGATCTCAACTTCCACTGCCTATTTTGTTTAGGTGCAGAGCACATCTAAGAATTGTGCAATTTGTCAGTCCTTAGTTTCTGAGACCTTACAAAAGCTACTTTTCGTCTCTTAATTCCTACTTGGAGATCCAGCATATTAAGTGCCTCGCTGAAGCAAACGTGGCAGACTTTCACCCCCTGATGTACTACCTGTCCAAAACAAAGAGACCTAGGCCTGATATCATGACTGTCCAGGTGGACTCTGACATAACTGCAGTGGTTTTGGAACCTGTGGTACATTCTATGCCTTCATAAGATGCCCGCAAAAATGTCTCCTGTCCTCAGACTTCCAAGGAAAAGGAGTGAATAGATTTTTCACAGAGCCTGTTTAAAGGACAACTGCACCCACAGACTCAAAAAAACATGTTTATTTGATCATGGTTTGGTGTTTGCTACATTTTAACACCACTCTGGGACTATTTACAGGTTTTTAAATATTTTTATACTTAATTTCCGAGTCTGACCACATGGCGTCTGGCATCTTGAAGTAATTCTGATTGTTTAGTCTGCCTCTAACTATTTCGCAGTGCAGTGCTTGTCTGTAAAGAAAAAAAAAATGCATCACGCAGCCTCTTTCTTCCTAAAGCTTCTGTCACTGCATTGATGTTACATGCATACACTGCTGTCTTTGTCAGTTAGTTTTAAGTAACATTTCATGCCGTTCAGTGACTACTTAAAACACAAACAGTGCAGATGCTACAGAACAGACTTTCAAAGTGATTTTTACTGCTGCTGCTTTTTAGAATGGCTAAACTACAGTATTTTGTGAAGCCTGAATTGTACTACTTTGATTAATCTCCCATCCCCCTTCACACCTAACTTCCATAGCTGTCAGTGCTAAGGGTAATTTGAGCTGCTACCTGCTGTGATTGACAGCTCACAGCAGGAGATTTGACTCATGTACTGTTTTCTTGTTCTAGCCTTTACTTTCTGTATTGGTAGGGAAGGACCTGGGAGCTGTGACATCACAGCATGGGTGGGGTTTTATGATGATCATGGTGATGTCAGTCTGGGGAGGGAAATGGCCAGAAAGCTAGCTGTATTCAGTGGCTTTAATGACATCAGTGAATTGGAGACTGCAGCAAGCTTTTCCAGGGTGAGACAAAAGGTTTTTGAAAGTGAAACCACCACAGTGCAGTAAGGTACTGTTCTAGTGGAGCGAAACAGTACATTTTAAATATTTTAAATGCTGTATTGTTGTTTATTCATAGGGGCAGTGAAAAGGGAGAAAAAAGACAGAGACGTTGAGCATTTAATAATAAAATCTTATTGTTGTCTTTTCAGGCTGTAGATGCATTCAAGCCACCATCCTTTGCAGACCCTACTCTCCCTAATACTTCTCCTATAACTTCTTAGAAGAGACACTTGGATTCATCGTTTAAGGACAAAGAGGCCAAGTCGGACTCGCTTCAGCACTCTGTAGCCTGCTCTTCCCAGATCCACACACCAGACCAAGTGGCTGCTGCTGATAAACCTGCCTTTCTCCTGACTCCCCTGTTGAAGAGGCTTCAGTTGGGGGAAACTGCTGTTAATATGATGAAATATTTTGAATGGGAATTGAAGCAGTTTTTAGGTGCGACAGAAATACCATAACCTTTTGAAAGCAGAATTCCTGCTCTTGCACCTGTATCTCCTGTTCTGGAGTCCTTACTTGATGCTTTTGCATCCACTTCCACTGCTCCTGATTCTCACCCACCAGCTCCTAAAAAAGCCTGTTTGATTTTATAAAAGTACCTGAAGACTTAAAATTTCTGTAGAAAAACCCAGTAGCAGACCCTTCTGTGTTTTGCATGCCCACAGACAGAACCTTCTAAGTTATTTCCTGCTGCCAGAGCTCTTCACTCAGATAAAGGCAGTAGACAGATTGGGGAAGAAGGTTTATAGATATTCCACTCTTGCCTTTAAAGCTGTGAATTATCAGATTGAAATGACTAAATACTTGTCTGTTTTAGAGAATTTATGAAGAACCAGGCAGTAAACAGCAGGTCGTATCACTGGTGGCTCAGGCCTCCCAAGTGGTTAGGCACGGCATACAGTGCAGCTGTGATGCAGTAGGAGCTTCCTGCAGATTATTTATTATTTATTTTGTCATTTGTTTGCCAGGATAGTCTGACTGGACAACAAGTGTCCATTTTCAGCTGAGTCCTGGGGAGAAAAACTCCATAAGTTTCCAGAAAAGAAGAAAAATTTACAAAAGAGACATTACAGAGTAGTAGCATACAGATTGTAGACTTTACAGCCATTAGTATACAATAAGAGGATATTCTCCCTTTTAGTTGAAAATACAAGTGTACAAAATATACAGTGAGAGCAGATAACCTAGTAGAGCATTGCAAGCTATTTCACAATTGAATAAGAGTATATATATGTTTAAGTTTCCATATATACAGTCAAGCAAATATACATGTAAGAGCATATACACATACGTACATACATATATATATATACATACACACACATATATATATATATATATGTGTGTGTGTGTTACACACACACACACACACACACACACACACACACACACACACACACACACACACACACACTATATAGGTTATTGCTCACACATGGATAGGTATAGTTAGATGGTGCTGTTTGTGTTGTCCAAGACAAATTGGGTGTAGAAACAGGGAGTGAACGAGGCTTCAGGGGGTCAATTACAGTTGCATAGATGGTTGGTGAAGAGGTATGTTTTAAGTAGACTTTTGAAGGAGGGTGTAGAGTTTTGTAGTCTGAGGTTAGGGGGGAAGGTTGTTCCATATTTTTCCTATTTCATGATGGGCAAGTAGTGATTCCCTGGAATTGTTTTTGCATGTGATGGTTTCAGTTAAGGCTTTGTTGGAGGACCGAAGTTGTCTTATTTGAATTGTAGAAGTTCAGCATGCCAGTCTCTGTCGGGGGTTTTCTCGGGATAGTACAGAATTAGATGAGCTAGGCTGAGTTGATGGTACCTTAATAGGTTCGGAAATTCAAGCCAGTACAAGTCTTGTAGGGAGAGGCAGTGGTGGGATCATGATTTGGCATTGGTAGTGAATCTAGCAATTTTGTTGTAACAGATGGAAAGTTTCTTAAGGTCAGTTTTGTAAAGATTAATTAGAATTGGGGATGCATAAAGTAGAGTAGATAGGAGGTGGGTCCTGGCTATTGCAATTCGAGATGGTGGTTGGATAACTTTTACAGCGATAGAGGGAACCTAACTTTTTGTGGACTTCAGTGATGGTTATTGATATGTACTTGGTGAATTTGAGTTGCTGGTCAATGGTAACTCCTAGGAGATTAGCCTCAGTGACAGGGGTGATTTTGGTTTTGCTGGCGGAGAGTATAGAGAAGGTAAGGTTGCTTGTTTTAGTAGAGTGGAATAGCATTAGTTGTGTTTTCTTGGGATTTAGTATGAGTTGAGTTGTTAAGCCATTTCTCTGTTTCAGAGCAGGCTTCTTGGGCTTTTTGTTGGAGATGTTGGGTGCAGAGCATATGAGAGTTGTGTCATCAGCGTATTGGACTATGTCGGCTTTAGAGGTAGCTGAGTGGAATTGGTTTGTGAAGATATTAAAAAGAAGAGGTCCTAGGATTGATCCTTGTGGCACGCCTAAGGAGGTTGGGAGTGGGGGGGGGGGGTAGATATGCCATTTGATGGATTGTTGGCGGTTATCTAAATAACTTTTAAACCAGAGGAGGGTGGGGTTGTTAAGGTTGAGGTCAGAGAGACAAGACAGTAGTTTATTATGTGAGACTTTGTCGAATGCCTTGGGTAAATATAAGAAGGTAGCTGAGACAAATTTACCTAGATTCCTGTGGGGGTTTACAATGTTGGTGAATTTGAGTAGGGCAGTAGTGGTGCTGTGGGATGGGCGAAATCCATGTTGGGTTGAGGAGAGAAGGTTATTGGTGAGGAGACAGGAGAGGAACTGGTGATGAATACATCTTTCTAGGATCTTAGAGAGGGGTGAGAGAATTGCAATTGGTTGATAGTTGGAAAGGAATAAGGAGGGGCCACCTTTGTGGAGTGGTATGATATGTGAGGTTTTCCACAGGGATGGAACGGTGTGTTTGTTGATGGATCTATTTATTAGACGTGAAATGGGATAGGCTATAGCTGTGGATGCAATTTGGAGGTATTCGGCAGGAAGGTTATCAGTTGCAAGGGTGGTTGGTTTGAGTTTAGCTAGTAGAGGTAGAAACAGACTTGTGTGAAAGGTATGGTATTGATTTGGGCCTGAGGTGGTTGTGGGGTGTTGGATGAAGGATATAGGTTCTGTTATAAGGAGGTATGTATGGTTTCCCTCAGCCCTTCACAGAGGATATTAAGGAAAAATGTGTAGATTCTCCTAACAGGGAGCTTTTATTTGATCCATATGCTGCTAATCTGTTTAGAAATTTAAAAGAACAAGGCAAAATTATATGGGAGACAGATCTTTATAACTTTTATGTGCCTAGATAAGTGAAATTACCCTGCAAAGCCCATTTCCTTTGCTTATGGATGTCTAGACCTCCTCATAAGGCCAAAAAAATGTTTAGGAAAATATTCCAAGACAAACCAGATAGGGATTCTAGATCTGGGTGGCCTCCCTACCCAGACAAATCTGCCTATCTTTTGTTTCTCTGTCTCCCCTTCCCCATGACCCATTCTTCCCCCATCCAGGAGGTTTACATCTGCCTTAAAAAAACTGGCTACTCAGCATTACATTAAAAAAGGGTCCTCTTTACTTTTCAGAAGGGTTACAGAATGACTTGGAAGGAAGCCCCTCCATTCAGTGGCATCACTCCTCCTCACAAGCAGATAAAGTTGCTTCCTACCATCATCCAAGCTTTGCTGAAACAAGGGACATTAGTGCATGTTCTAGCACAAAATATGGGAAAAGGATTGTACTCCAGACTGTTCCTTTTCCAAGAGGAGGAGGAGACTGAGACTGGAAACCTATACTGGATCTTTCCACCTTCAACACTTTTCTCATGGTTCTTTCTTTCAAGATGTTGACTCTACAAACTCTTTTTACCATTCATTTTTCTGCAGGCTCTTCTGGTGTCTCTGGATCTCTGTTCACCCCTTCTACAGGACAGTTCTGATGTTTTCAACTTGTTCATCACAGTTTCAGTTCTCTGCTTTGTCTTTTTGACTTTGTACATCCCCCAGAGTTTTCACAAAGTACCTGGCCCCAGGCATAGCTTTACTGCAGTTCTCTGGGAGTCCACATATTCCCTTATGTGGATGACCTTCTAATACAGGCATCTACTCAGCAGACCCTCTTGACTCCTGTCAACTTCACCTTGTCCCTACTTTCAGGTCTGAGGTTCACAATGAACCTAAAAAAGTCCATAATGAAACCAACCCAATACCTATTTTTTTTCTGGGCTGCAGACTAGACTCCAGACTTCCGCAGGCTATTCTACTGCCGGACAGTACAGAGCCTCTACAGTTACTTCCATTCTCTGCTTTCTCTTCAGACTTGTGCATCAAAAGAAATTCTCAGAGCACTGGGGTTCATAGCTGCAACTATACCGACGGTCCCCTTCGCTTGACTCCAAATAAGAAAGACCCAGTAGTAGCTGAAAGCCACCTGGTCCCAACATTCCTGTCCCCTGGATATCTAGATTACCTTGCTTAAAAAAAGAAATACTTTGGGTATCACTGATAAATCTCAACTCAGGTCAGCCTTTCAAAGTGCACACACCACAGCAGGAATTGCACAGAGACACCTGAGATAATGCGGGGAGCATGGTCAGGCACCTTTTGGAGTTCAGGGCCATTGGTCACCAAATGTAAGGTCAGAGCACATCACTCTTAAGGGCATTTGGGTTCTAATCCAGCCCAGTCCTACAGATCTTCTCCCACGTTTGAAATCCCGGTCCAGGAAGACTGCTGACAGACAGCACTACTGTCATGCAGAACATAAACGAGTAGGGGGGTACCAGATCATATTAACTGCTTCAGCAATCCCCAAAAGTAAACCTCTCTATCTCAGATTCTGTACCTGAAAACCAATTCTTCTGGTAGCCTTTACCATAGCTAAATTAGTTTCTGAACTACAGGCCCTTATGGCAACCCCTCCCTTTCTTATTTTTCATAAGGGCAAAATGTCTTTGAAGGACAGTCCCTCCTTTTGATTTTTTTAACCAGTAATGTGGTATATAAACAAACAAGGAGGTACATAGTCCTACCCCTCTGGTACCAAGCAGTGTAACTGTAAAAGATGGACAAGAGATGGGCTGCACCTAACAGCTCAGTATGTCCCAGAGAAAGCAACAGCCTTGCAGTCACACTCAGACCGTTATGAGTGGATGCATAAAAAATACATCTTCAAGGAAATCACAGGGAAAATAGGGTGTGCCAGAAGTAGACCTTTTTTTCCCTCAAAAGAAAACAGGAGATGTGCTCCTTTTCTCAAGTTGCATTATTCATAACCTTTGGGTTAGCCTCTTTTTAGCGACCCGAACGTTCAGCCATTATACAAAAGCTTTAGTCACTGCAAGGTATGTGGGGCATCTGATGTTGGCCATAGAGAGCATGGGCCGTAAAAGTGCTGTCTGTACGTACCTTCCTCAGAACTTCTCTGCTAGCAGTCAAATGCCAGCTCATCCTGCCGTCTCTGCCATCGGATCCTGCGATTAAAGTTAAGTACCCTGTTTGGGCCTTTTTTGTAACTGCATTACCACCCAGGTTCATGTCATCCAGAAAGTGTAAGTGTAGATGTCGACATCAAATCCCTCATAAGGGCGCCCATGACCTGTCTATTTTGTCTAGGGCCCAACCATGACGATAAGGCCTGCACCATTTGTCAAGCCTTCCTCCCAAAGACCCTTCGCAGTCGTCTGCACGGCCTAAACATCTATCTGGAGAACCAACAACTCAAACGTCTGGCTTTTGTGATGGAAGGGCTGTCCGGTCATACCGCCTAGCCACCGAAAAAGAAGGCCAAAGTTTCAAGGCCTTGAGACTTCTGCTGCACCTTTTCCACCTGATGTTCACCCTGTTTCCAACTCTGGTACAGCAGTACCATTCCGGAGGCCCACAACCAAGCTCAGAAAGCATATCTGTGGAGGTTTTGCAGATGTCAGGTGCCAACGTTGAGGGGGAACCTCTGCTCGCTGCATACGTCCAGACCGGTCCTTCCTCCGCTGCTGAAGCTTCTGAGACAAGGCTCACCTTAGGCCCTACGCCCTCTAGATCTGTCTCCTCTTTAAAAAAGAAACCGAAAACTAAGCATGTCACTTCTCCTCCTGAGAGCATGTCTCATTGGCATGCTTTCTCTCAAGGCGTGCTTAATGCCTTTATGTCCCTTGGGCCTTTCTTGGCTGCTTCTCCTACAGTTGCCCTTCCTGTAATCAGCCCTAAGCCCCAGACTGCTGAACCTCCTACAATAGAAGCTGAGGACTCTTCAGATTCCTCTTATGAGGATTCTCTTTTACTTCTCAGATGCCTTCCCCACTAGGTTATGCTTCCCCAGAGGAGGAGTCTGCTGAGGGGGACTACCCTAGAGAGGACCTGACCTTTGGAGAAGCAGTCTCTCGGATGAGAGAATGTTTTAAATGCAATTCCACAGAAATGACTCCAGTCCAAAATGATATTATGAACTCCTAGAAATTGATACTTCTGCACCTTCGACAATTCCCCCAGTCCTACCAGCTTTTTTAGATGCCTTTTCTGCAGCTTCAAAAAATCCAGAGTCACGACCCTCTGCTCTTAGAAGACCTGACAGATTTTATAAGGTCCCAGAAGGGGCAAAATGTCCTGCTGCAGATCCTGGTACCATTTCTGTCTCTGGAGATGAACCCTCCAGACTGCTATCCTCTACCTCAGTCCTTCCTTTTGACAAGGACAGCAAAACTATGGAGAGAATTGGCAAGAAGGTGTATACTTCAGCAACCGTGGCCTTTTGGGCCATTAACTACCAGACACATAAGTCTAAGTATTCTCTGGCCCTTTTATCTCAAGCTTCTAAACTTTTAGATGGCCTTCTTGATTCGGCCACAAAGTCTCAAATTTCCAGTCTGCTGCCCTTGTCCTCACACATGACAAGACACTCAATTAAATGCAGTTATGATGCTGCAGAGGCCTTGGCCAGATCTGCAGCCTCTGCCTCAGAACTCGGAAGGAAGTCTTGGTTGAGACTGTAACCCCTTCCTGACTATATTAGGGCTAAACTTCCTGATACCCCCTGGATAATACTGCCTTGTTTGGCACCCAAGTGGCAGAACTTGTCAAGGCCCTTCAACAGAAGGGAAAAAGAACTACAGTACTTGAAACATTTGTTTGTGTCACCAATTCCTAAATTTCACAGAAATTGCCCTTGTGAGACCCAGTTTATTAGAAAACATTCTGTTCCTACTCCTCCTGCTAGGGGCAAAAAGACTTCCAGAAAGCAGCAGCCACCTTATAGGACTGCCCAGACTCCAACCCAGAAACCTTCCTTTTAGGACAAGTCAGGTAGTCTGTGACTACCTGTCCCCCCACAGGTCATATACCCCTTTCTCAGATACTCTCTCACTGTTTCCCATTCTGGGAAAGCATCACCTCAGACAAGTGGGTCCTGTCTATAATAGAAAAAGGTTATTTTCATGACTTGGGTTATTCCTCCTGTGGTAGTTGAGGGATGCCCCTGAACAAAGGACCAGCTGCCCCTATTCCAACCAATCTTGGACAGTCTTTTCTCTCAGTGGACTATTCAGTCAGTCCCTGCATCAGAAAAGGGAGGAGGCTTTTACTCCAGACTTTTCCTGTTCCCGAGAAAGGATGGCCCATAGAGACCCATTCTGGATTTCTCACATCTCAACCTTTTTCTTTAAGCACCCACCTTCCACAAGCTCACCCTTCAAATTCTCTTTCCTCTACTAATGCCTCAGGCATTTCTCACCACCCTGGACATCAAAGATGCTTACCTGCATATCCCCATCAGTCCCAAATACAGGAAGTACTTGCGCTTCTGCGTGGATTCCTCTTATTTTCTATTCCCTGCTTTACCCTTTGGACTTTCTATGGCTCCAAGGGTATTCACCAAGTGTTTGGCTGCAGTACAGATTTTTCCCATACCTCTATGACCTCCTGATCCAGGCAGACTGCTATAGTACCCTCCAGAACCATCTCCGGACAGTCGTTTCTGTTCGGCAGTCTCTGGGCTTCACAGTCAACTTCCCCAAATCTAGCCTAATCCCCTCCCAGGGGTGGAGAATCAGAACAGATGCAATGATGGCATTTCTCCCACACCAAAAAGTGGAAAGTCTAAAAGAATACCTGTTGTTTGTCATCCATGTCATGGCAGTGACAGCAAGGGAATACTTCAGACTCTTAGGGTATATGGATTCCACAATCCCCATGTTGCCACTGGCAAGACTGCATATGAGAAAACTTCAGTGCTGTCTGAGGTCCACATGGACTCAACACTCCCACCCTTTGGAACACTCCATTCCCTTCCTCCCTTGCCTAAGGAAGAAGATCCTTTTGGACCAAGTCTCTCTGAATCTAGGACTTCCTTTGCAACCCGTGCTCCAGTCCAGGAAATGTACACAGATGCTTCAGACCTAGGTTGGGGAGATGCTAAGGGCACCTTGAAGGTGCAAGGCATATGGACAGGCCCCTTCAAAAGGGAGCACATCAACAGTAGAGAGATGAGTGCTTTCATCTTTGCTCTGAGGGCCTTCCAACATTTTCTGAAGCAAGGACCCTTGAAGTTGTTCAAAGACAACACTACTGTTTCATGGTATGTGAAGAAACAAGGGGGAACAAGATCATACTTGCTATGCAGACTTGCAAACCAGGCCTGAGAATTGGTGGTCAGGCATGGAGTAACTCTGCAGCCTGTTTACATCCCCTCAGCTCAGAACATGCGGGTAGACATTCTGAGCACATCCATGTCACAATCCCATGCTCATAACATGCGGGCAGACATCCTGAGCAGATCCAAGTTACAATCCCATGAATGGATGCTATATAGAGGTGTGTTTCTGGATATAGTCCACAAGTGAGGTACACCACAAATAGATCTCTGAACAGGCAACTTCCACAGTTCTGTACCAGGGCTCCCAGCCCCCCTAGCGAGGGCAACAGACGCTATCTCCATCTCCTGGAATGGGATGATGTTCATCGTGTTACACTGCTGCAGTCATCACACTTGGGTTATCCTGCCGTCAGGCGGTCCCGCAGTCGGTCCGAGTTCCAATGTCTTGGTCTGGCGTCGGTTGCTGTCACTTCTTCCCTGATGTCAGTGCGCCAGGGGTATATAAGATGCAGCTGACACCATTTTCTTCAGTCTTTCTTGCCGCGCGGTGCCCGATGCAAAAGCAGTTCGCAAGTGCCGGTCGGCCGACTCCTGAGATTTTCATTCCGAATCCAGAACCAAAGTCTTCTACAAAGCAAGTACCCCGTTGGGGAAACTTTTTCTTGCCTCAGACCGATGTCAGTAAAAGTTAATAATTGTATTTCTTGTGGGAAGCAAATACCTCATAAGGATTTCCATTCCTATTGTATCCCATGCCTAGGCCCAGACCACGACGTCACTGGTTGTCGGTTTTGTGCTAGGTTTAACAAGCGCACTATTAAATGTCGGTTTGATTTTTCTCAACATTATTTTGGCAGAAAATTCAATTACACCATGCCGTCGGAACTACTGACGACCGGAATACTCAAAAAGCGCAAAGACAAGGACAGGCATCCGAGGCCCAAAACTGACGACGAAGCCTCTTTAGGCCAGTCGCTGGTTCTCCGGTTTTCAGCGAGGTGCCTTCGCAGCCCATGACGACCGCTTCTTTGGAACCACAGGCCGCCTCTGACTCCCACATGGAGATGGCTGAGCCTTCGGACACACCAGACTTGAGACCTACCGAGACTAACCCTTCAGAGGGCTCCGGAGTAGCTGAACAACCTGCAACTTCAGAGGGTGTTTTCAGGCCTACTCCGTTAACCATTAAATCTTCTGCTAAAACTAAAACAAAAAAACAACTTCAGCATTCTCCAGGACAGGCCTCCATGCCTAAGAAATAGATGCTCAAAATGTCCGAAGACCTTATTACTCTGATCAGGGGGTCCCACCCTCCTCCTGATAAAAGGCCTAGACAGGATGCAGACTATGACTCATCCGACCAGGTGTCCATCTCCTCAGATTCATCCTCAGACCAAGGATACTCTTTACCCCCTTATGAGGATTCTGATGCTGAGGAATCCATTCCTTCAGCCTCTCCACCAGAGGACTACTCCTTTGGGGAAACCTTACATACCATGAGGGAGCATTTCCATTGGGAGGGCCAGGATTACTCAGAATCCAAGAAAAGGCTCAGAGATTTCCTTTTATTACCCCAACACAGACCCCTTGCTATTCCGCCAGTGTTTGATATTGTGGATGATGTGTATGCTGAATCCAGTTTAAATCCTGATTCTTTGCCTCCAGCTCCAGTTAAGCCAGACAGATATTACAGAGTCCCTGACTCGCACAAATTCCTTTATAAAAGCCCTGTTGCTGACCCTGAAACTATTTCCCAGGGTCCCAAAGAGGTAAAGGCCTCTACGGCAAAAAAATCCAGTCCCCTCTGATAGAGATTCCAGGGCATTAGACAGATGGGGAAAGAAAGTATACACATCTGCAACTTTAGCAATGAGAGCACTAAATTGCCAGTTTCACATGCTTAAATATCAGCAATATTTGATGTCTCAGTTGAAACAAAAGATGCTTCAAAATTCAGATCTTCCTAACGGTAAGGAAATGCAGGATTTATTGCATGCAGCTGAACAAGTGGGAAAACATACTTTGCAATGTGGTTTTGATTCCTTAGAGGCCTCCTGTAGAGCAGCAGTTACAGGGTCCGTCATTAGAAGACGTGCTTGGTTAAAAGAAAAGACCTTACCAGATCATCTTAAGGCAAAATTATTGGATGCACTGTTACAGCAGGATGTTTTATTTGGAGTTAAGGCAGAAGAGGTATTAAAGAAAATGGAGGATAAAGCAAAATCCATGCAAACAGTGAAGGATTTCTTACAGGTTCAGCCTTCTCGATTTAGCAGAAATTGGCCAACAAAGAATTGGTCCTTTCCAGTTTCAGACAGACCTCAAAGGGGTAGATACAGACGTCCAAGAGGCAGAGATCAACCACAAGGTACTTACAGGCCTCGACAATGGGGGTGCTTCAACCCAGAAAGAAGGGGAAGACAGGCCTCAACCTTATAAAAAGCAGACCCATTGACTTCCCACTACAGCTGCCAAACATCTCTCTCTTGGCAGCCCCCTTGGGGGGAAAACTGGCACTTTTCTGTCACAATTGGCAAATAATCACCCAAGACAAATGGGTTCTCAATATTGTGTCTCAAGGTTACAGGTTCCACTTTCACACCCTACCAAGGTTAAAAGGAATGCCAAATCTGCCACCAAATCAATGGGCAGAGGCTCAAAGGCAAATTACACTCATGGACATGAGAGCTATTCAAAAGGTACCAACACAGGAGCAAGGACAAGGATTTTACTCAAGACTCTTTCTGGTTCCCAGAAAGGACAAAGCCTGGAGGCCCATTCTGGATCTTTCTTCTCTAAATACTTACCTGGATGTTCCAAAATTCAAAATGTTGACACTACAACAGCTTCTTCCCATGCTGGGCAAGAAAGCTTGGCTCGTAACATTGGACCTCAAGGAGGTATACCTGCATGTCCCTATCAGACAAAATTGCAGAAGATACCTCAGATTCTTAGCAGGTTCAATGCACTACCAATTCTCTGCACTGCCCTTTGGCTTATCTACTGCGCCCACGGTCTTTACAAAATGCCTGGCACCAGTAATTGCATTTTGCAGACAAAAAGGAATTAAAACCTACCCATATTTGGACGACTGCCTTATTCAAGCAGAGAGCAAAGACATTCTTCTAAAGCATCTGGCGTTTGTAAAAAGACTGCTAATTTGCCTAGGGTACACAGTAAATGAAAAGAAATCAAAACTAGTGCCCTCACAAGAGATAATATTCCCGGGTGCCAGCTTAAATACAACGGCCCAGATGGCTTATCTCACGCCAGACAAGCAAGGACAACTGACTCAATATTTCCAATTGATGGCAACAAAAACTCAACTCCCTGCAAGAAAAATTCTGCAGGCCTTGGGTTATATGGCATCTTGCATACTACTAATTCCATATGCAAAACTGCATATGAGGAAACTACAATGGTACCTAAAGAGTGTCTGGTCTCAACACTGTCACAGTTTGGAAACAGTAATACCACTTATTCCTTGCCTTCAACAGGAGTTTCGATGGTGGGCTCAAGCCTGTCTCCTCAACAAGGGACAGCCTTTCACTCAACCCACAGCCAGGCAAACACTGACAACAGATACTTCGGATTACGCCTGGGGAGCACACATGGCAGGAAAATGTATTCAGGGCAAGTGGCCCGCAGAACAAAGGCATCTTCACATCAATCAAAAAGAGATGCTAGCAGTACAAAATGCCCTTATAGCTTTCAAGGACCTTCTGCATCCAGGACAACTACTTCTAAAGACAGACAACACCACAGTTATGTGGTACATAAACAGGCAAGGGGGCACTCATTCATATCCCCTCTGCAGACGAGCCATGACCGTGTGGAACACGGCTATAACCTATCAAGTTCATCTGCAAGCACAATTCCTGCTAGGAAAGAAAAACACACTGGCAGACGACTTAAGCAGAAACATCATGGATCCGCACGAGTGAAAATTACATCCACAAATGTTCAGGATGATAACACAGAAATGGTGGAGCCCGGACATAGATCTGTTTGCATCCCCCATGAATTGCCAGCTACAGAAATTCTGCACAAGGACTTACCACCCACAAGCATGGAAAGTGGATGCCCTCTCATTCAGCTGGAAAAACCTACAAGTATACGCTTTCCCACCAGTGCCTCTCCTTTCAAAGGTACTCATAAAAGCCAGACAAGAAAGGCCAAAGATGATCCTGATTGCCCCAGACTGGCCACGCCAGCACTGGTACCCAGTCTTAAAGAACTTAGCACAAGGACCACCATGGATTTTGCCTCAGATCTCACAACTTCTGACTCAGCAAAACAGTCAGATACTTCACGGCCAGCTCAAGACTTAAACCTGCCTGCATGGCAGATTCCTTAGTCAAGCAAACAATGCCTCTCTCCAAATCTGTTATGGATGTCATTCTGTAGGCCAGAAGGCCTAGTACCAGGAAAGCCTGTTTGGATAAATGGAAGAGATTCTGTGCCTGGAACCAGGCTCACAGCCTTGACCCTATTGTCCCAAATATTCCTCAGATACTACAATACTTGACTGAGATGCTGGACAAGGGCCTCTCCTTTTCATCCATTAAGATCCATGCCTCTGCCATCTCTGCTCATTACAACACAGATCCACCAATTTTTTCTCATCCTTTGGTAAAACAGTACCTCAGAGGGGCAAAAAACATAAGACCGCCCCGTAGAGCACCAACTCCAACTTGGGACCTCAACTTTGTCTTGGAAAAGTTAACTTTATCTCCTTTTGAGCCAGCTAACTCAGCAGACTTAAAATATGTCTCTTGGAAAACTGCTCTGCTCCTGGCTATAACCTCAGCACGAAGAATGTCAGAATTACAGGCACTAATGGCAGTGGAACCTTTCACCATTTTCCACCAAGACAGGGTATCTTTAAGAACAAACCCTACTTTTATGCCAAAGGTGGTATCAAGTGTGGCTCTAAACCAAACTATTCACTTGCCAACTTTTTATCCAAATCCTCAGAATAAAGGGGAGAGACTACTGCATTCCTTGGGCATACACAGGCAGTTACGCTTCTACTTGGACAAAACTAAAGCTTACAGAAAAACTGAGCAATTGTTTGTATCATATGCTGCAGGAACACAGGGAAAAGCCATTTCAAAACAGACCATCTCAAAATGGATAGGGCATTGCATACGTTTCTGCTGTACACATCATGGGAAAACTGCACCTAACAGCATTAGGTCTCATTCCACCAGGGCAACAGCCACTTCAACTGCCTACCTCACAGGAGTACCTCCCAAGGATATTTTGGAAGCAGCAACTTGGAGTTCTGTACATACCTTCACCAAGCATTACCATCTGCCTCTACTCTAAATCCAGAGCTGGCTTTGCCACTGCAGTTCTGCAGGGCCTTATAGCCACCCCCAATGCCTTATAGAACCAGCCACCCTACCTCTGCTTTGGGATTCTACCCAAGTGTGATGACTGCAGCAGTGTAACACGATGAACATAGTACAGTTTTGTACCTACCATAAATGTAGATGTTTGAGTGTATACACTTCTGCAGTCCAGGTAACCCCTCCTCCTTCCCCTCTTACTTGCTGTTCTAACCCTAGTATTCTACCCTTGGCTGCTTATGGGAAGTATTTGCTGGTTACAGAAATTATTTGATTGCTTTTCTTATGTATGATTTATTAGCAATTTACATTGCCTACCTTTTTGGGGGCACCTGACATCTGGGGCAAGAAAAACTGAAGAAAATGGCATCGGCTGCATCTTACATACCCATGGCGCACTGACGTCAGGGAAGAAGCGACAACAACCGACGCCAGACCAAGACTTTGGAACTCGGGCCGACTGCGGGACCGCCTGACGACAGGATAACCCAAGTGTGATGACTGCAGCAGGGTAACACGATGAACATCTTATCGTTTCTTGACATGGACATCAATCAAGATTCACCTTGAGAGTTGAGTAGAGTACAATAGAATACTAGAAACTTTTCTTGCCTCAGTCCGATGTCAGAAAAAGTTAACAATTGTATTTCTTGTGGGAAGCAAATACCACATAAGGATTTTCATTCTTATTGTATACCTTGCCTAGGCCCAGACCACGACGTCACTGGTTGTCGCTTTTGTGCTAGGTTCAATAAGCGTACTATAAAACGAAGCTTTGATTTCGCATGACACTTCTTCGGTAGAAAATTTAATTATACTATGCTGTTGGAGCAACAGACTACCGGCGTGCACAAAAAATGCAAAGATAAGGACAGGCAGCCTAGATCCAAGCCAGACTCCGAGGCCTCGACTGTGCTGGTCGCTGGTTCACCGGTTTTCAGTGTGGCGCCTACGCAACCCCTGGCTACCGCAGAATTGGAACCCCAGACCGCTTTGGATTCTCTGGCGGAGAGTTCTAGGCCGACGCAGCCATTTTCTTTAGGCCCTAACGACGACATTGCAGAAAGAGAAGCCGGTGCTGCAGAAACACTTTCGGTTTCTGAAGGTGTCTTCAGGCCGATGACGCTCACCATAAAACCGTATCCTAAGCTTAAAACTCCTCTTAAACCTAAAAAGACTGCACTTCAGTCTCCAATTCAAGGCCCCACGCCTAAGAAACAGATGCTTAAAATGGCTGAAGATTTGATCTCCTTAATCAGGGGTTCCCAACCCCCACCCGACAAAAGGCCTAGACAAGAGGAAGATTATGCCTCCTCTGATCAAGTGTCCATTTCCTCAGGCTCCTCTGAGGAACAAGATTACTCCTTTCCCCCTTATGAAGATTCTGATGCTGAGGATTCCATTCCCTCAGCCTCTCCCCCTGAAGACTATTCCTTTGGGGAACCTTACATACCATGAGGGAACATTTCCACTGGGAAGTTCAGGACTACTCTGACTCAAAGAAAAGGCTCAGAGAGTTTCTTTTACTCCCCCAGCACAGACCACTTGCTATCCCTCCAGTTTTAGACATTGTGGATGATGTTTACTTAGAATCTAGTCTAAATCCAGATTCTCTGCCTCCTGCTCCAGCCAAACCAGATAGATATTATAGAGTGCCTGATTCCCACAAATTCCTTTACAAAAGCCCTGTTGCTGACCCAGAGACCATCTCCCAGGGTCCCAAAGGGGCTAAGGCTTCTCTGGCTAAAAATCCGGTACCCTCGGAAAGGGACTCCAGAGCACTAGACAGGTGGGGAAAGAAGGTTTACTCCTCAGCCACTCGAGCTGTGAGAGCACTAAATTGTCAATTTCACATGCTTAAATACCAGCAATTCCTAATGTCTCAAATAAAACAAAAGATGAGCACACACCCTCAACAGTCTGAATTGAAGGAAATTCAGGATCTGTCTCATTCCCTGCCTTCAAAAAGAGTTTCTATGGTGGTCACAGGCATGTCACCTCAACAAGGATTAGCCTTTCACCTTGCCCCCAGCCAGACAAACTATGACAACAGATGCATCGGACTATGTCTGGGGGGCACACATGGCAGGGCGGTGCCTTCAAGGCAAATGGACTGCAGATCAAAGGAAACCTGCACATCAATCAAAAAGAAATGCTAGCTGTACAGAATGCCCTGACAGCCTTCAAGGACCTCTTACATCCGGGACAGCTTGCAGTAAGGACGGACAACACCACAGTAATGTGGTACATAAACAAACAAGGGGGTACACACTCCTACCCTCTATGCAGGCAAGCAATGACCTTGTGGAACACAGCACTGGCTTACCAAGTTCAGCTACAAGCTCAATTCCTGCCAGGAAAAAAGAACACGTTGGCAGACGACCTAAGTAGAAACATCATGGATCCCCACGAGTGGAAACTGGATCCACAAGTATTTGCAATGATAACTCAAACCTGTTTGCCAGCCCCCTAAACTATCAGCTAACAAAATTTTGTACAAGGACATTTCACCAACAAGCTTGGAAAGTGGACACACTCTTATTCAGTTGGAAAAACCTGACAGTATACGCCTTCCCTCCATTGCCCCTTCTCACAAAGGTGCGGCTGAAAGTCAGGATGGAGAGACCCAGAATGATACTGATAGCCCCAGACTGGCCACGCCAGCACTGGTACCCACTACTAAGGAATATGACCCAGGGACCACCTTAGATTTTACCACAAATTACTCATTTGCTCACACAGCAAGACAGTCAGATTCTGCACAGCCAGCTCAAAACCTTAAATTTGGTTGCTTGGCGAATCACCAAAGCAACCAGCCAGCTCCTCTTCCTCAAGCTGTTATGGATGTTGTTCTGGAAGCCAGGAGGCCCAGCACCAGGAACGCCTACTCGGACAAGTGGAAAAGGTTTTGCGCCTGGAACCAAGCTAAAGGCCAAAATACCCTTCAGCCACACATACCTCAGATTCTACAGTATTTAACTGAGATGTTACACAAAGGACTTTCTTTTTCATCTATTAAAATCCATGCCTCAGCTATTTCAGCCCACTACAACACGGATCCCCCCTTATTTTCACATCCGCTTCTAAGGCAGTTTCTCAGAGGTGCCAAAAACATTAGGCCCCCCAGGAGAGCACCTACACCAACCTGGGACCTCAATTTTGTTCTGGAAAAACTTATGCTACCACCTTTTGAACCAGCTTTCTCAGCTGACTTAAAGTTTATATCATGGAAGACTGCCCTGCTGCTAGCAGTAACTTCAGCCAGAAGAGTCTCAGAGCTTCAGGCACTAATGGCAGTAGAGCCTTTCCTAATTTTTCATCAAGACAGAGTTTCTCTACGAACTAACCCCTCCTTTATGCCTAAGGTGGTATCCAGTGTGGCTCTAAATCAAACCATCCATTTACCCACCTTCTTTCCAAATCCACAGAACAAAGGAGAAAGACTCCTGCACTCCTTGGACATTCACAGGCAACTACGTTACTACTTGGATAAAACTAAGGTTTTCAGAAAATCTGACCAGCTCTTTGTATCCTATGCTGCAGCTTCACAAGGAAAGGCTATATCAGAACAGACCATTTCCAAATGGATAAGACATTGCATTCGTTTTTGCTACACCCACCATGGAAAACCAGTTTCTGCAAGCATAAGGCCCCACTCTACCAGGGCAGTAGCTACATCTGTAGCCTTCCTCAGGGGGGTACCAACCAAGGATATTTTGGAAGCTGCAACTTGGAGTTCAGTACACACCTTCACCAAACACTATCACTTACCACTTTACTCTAAGACTAGAGCTGGCTTCGCCACTGCAGTTCTGCAGGGCCTTCTAGCCTCCTCTAACCCTGTTTGACTCCACCTCCCATCCTTAGCTTTGGGATTCTACCCAAGTGTGATGACTGCAGCAGGGTAACACGATGAACATAGTACAGTTTTGTACCTACCATAAATGTAGATGTTCGAGTGTATACCCTGCTGAAGTCCAGGTTGCCCTCCATCCATCCCCTCTGACCTAACTAACTAAAACCTTTCAATGCCTTAAAATCTGATACTATCTTTGTGATGTATTTGCTTATAGCTGGAGGGATGTTTTGTTTGTGCTAAAAAATTATGATTGGTACTATCTTCTGACCACCATTTTGGGGGGGGCACCTGACATCTGGGGCAAGAAAAACTGAAGAAAATGGCGTTGGATGCCTCCTATATACCCCTGGCGCACTGAAGTCAGGGAAGAAGCGACAGCAACCAACGCCGGACCAAGACTTTGGAATTCAGGCCGACTGCGGGACCGCCTGACGACAGGATAACCCAAGTATGATGACTGCAGCAGGGTATACACTCGAACATCTACATTTATGGTAAGTACAAAACTGTACTTTAGTTATGATTGGAGAGACCCAATGATAATTATTTTTAGTGCATGGAACTTTATCTGCTCCATGCACTACCAGTTAAAGAAAAAAGGGGCATTAATGGCAAGTGTTTTACAGCTTGAAATGATTTTGTACTGCTATACAGATAGAAGCAGACCCCCCCCCCCCCAAGGAGCTACTGGTTATAAAAATTTGTTAGATGTTTCACTCTACCACAGTTTTTTTTCTCTAAAAGTGTGGTAGAGTGAGGGATGTATCTGCTTTTTAAGCTGTTTTTGATTCTGCTGGTGTTCTGTGGTGGCTAGTACTGGCCATTGTTATGCTTTAGCGGAAGCCTAGATCTTAACAGGACTTAGAGATGCTTAAGTACCGTTCTGGAATAAGAAAGTGCGTAATATTAAAAATTTCCTACTGAGTACACTCTCAGAAATATTGGGTGTGTAAATTAGTGCAACTAAGGAAATTATTTTTTTTAGCTGTGTTGTAGGAACTAAATTGCCTAGACATAGGAAGGCCTTGCTATAAGTTTAATTCTGGTGGCTGCCAAAAAAGCAATTACTAGAAAATGGAAATCAAAATTTAACCCAGCTGTACCTGAAGTAGTGAATATTGTAATCGAGCTAAAAGAACTGGAAGTGGGATCCTTAGAAAAGGGTAGGAGCAAACTACATTGAAAAACTTTGCATTGGGGAAACAGTACATCCAGAATAATATTTTGGAGGAGTGAGGTTTAAGGGAAGGCAGAAATTGAGGAGTTTATGTAATGTTAGCTTGATAATGACTGTATAGAAGAGTAGTCTGCAGGGGATTTTTACTCTGACATGATCTCATTACACTCCCAAAAATATGTCACAATTACCTCTTCTCTGTCACACCTCCAACATTGGCCATCTAAACAAGGAAAATTATTTGGGAGCCTGCTTGGGGTATAAAAATAGTGCAGACAGTTCTATGCAAGGATTCTAAATCTTCTAAATGTTGTTGCTTATTTGGGTGCCATACATACATCCTCCTATTGTTTTTTTGTGAATTGCTTATCCAGTCTCTCTTCAACATCCTCTGATGGATTCCTATAGTTGTCATGCAGTATTGTATAGGCTGTACTAATTATCCCTTTTTTTAACAGCAGCTTCTGTTCTAGGTTGTACTAAAAACTATACCAGCGCTGGGCTTTCACTTAGGATCCCCCCGTTCCTTTCTGTTTGCCTATACTCTGATATCAATCCTTGATAGGGAAGGAAATATTTAGTCTGTAATCCCAGTGCGTTTTTGCCTGTTTCCATTTCTATTACATTTCCCTTTGTAATTATGTGCCCCCTTGGTTCCTTTGTCAGTTTTCTGCAGTAAATTCCTGCCCCCTCTTGCCTATTCTCTGTACCGCTAACACATTGCACACATTCCTGAGTCTAGAACGAGTCACTCAACTAAGGTCCGTTTGCATAACTCATCAAGTTTTCACCATGGTTCTGAATCTTTTCCCCTGACTTCCTTTGTTAAAGAAATCTTCCTTTGAGGCCATCATTGAAAGATCTGGTCCCTCCAGAGAATTTTTTTTAGCTGTAGAAGCAAGCTCTCCCACCTTTTTTAACCAAGTTTATGTATGCATTCAAATACAATAATGATAATATCAAAACCATTTTTTGTCATTTATAGGATTTATGCATTTTCCTCATAACTTCAATAATAGTGTTTGTCATGCCTTTATATTTTTCAGTTCTTACCAACCATCACACATTCTGATCAGTAGTTTTTATGTATTGATCCCAAATATTTTTATGCACTTTACCTCTCCCTTCCTTTAAAGATCCTACCTCCATTTATTTAATTTCTTTTGTGGTACTCCTTATATTCTCTAAATTTGGTTTAGTCTTTGATTCCATTTTCTTGTTATACTTTTTTGGCTGCTAACAACATTTAAAAGTAATATGAAGCCTTTCAGTATTCCTCCTTTTGAATGTGCAACTATTGTAGAGATGAATTTCCTTTCCAGAAAGACATTATTTTCTTGGGGTGCCCTCCTGTTTAATGTTTTTCACTAACACCCTCTATACTTCCACGCAACAGGCCACTCTAATAAAATATGCAGTTGATTCCACTCTCATTTGCACATCCCACAACACGAACACCTCCAAAAAATTACTCAGGAAGATTTAACAGCCACTGAAACATGGCTTTGTAACTCACAACTCATGCTTAACCCTAAAAAGACCAAACTATTACCTACTACTTTTTTTCCCCAAAATCCCTCTCACATGAAAAAAAAATGAAGTCCTCATCCTTGAGAATACAACCATTGAAGTCACTTCTCATAGCAAACTGTTAGGGTTGATAGTGGATGATAATCTTGTATTCGACCGGCATATACAAAATTGCATAAGGGAAACTCATCACAAAGTAGGGATGCTTTACAGAGCCAAAACCTTTATCACTGGCACAACTAAAACTACACTTACCACTACTTCTCTCCTCCCCACTCTTCTTAATGGCATTCCCGTCCGTACTAATCTTCAGGCTTCACAAAAAATTATACTTGAAAATGCTATAACAAAGTTGCTAAATTTGCAGCATATACCCCTTTCAGAACCCACCACTGTATAGCACTGAAGTCTAAATTGGTTAGAACTGCCAAGTCAACTAACATATACAACTTCTTACCACTTATAAAATTATCCAGCATCTGTCTGCCTGTCCAGCACTAAAAACATACTACACTACTATGTTCCCATTCAGTCATAGCGATCCAGTGACCAAATCTCTTGTCTGTCTACAAGCATAGCAAATCTGCTGGGCATTGTCTGTACTCGTACAAAGTTGCTAAAGCCTGGAACTCCTTCCCTGTATCTATCAGATCTATACCCTCTCCTCTCTTTCAAAACCACTATGAAAGACTTCCTAACTAAAATCTGGCTCTGTTTTTTTGCTCAAAACCAGGATAATCTATATGCTTAAATGTGAGCAAGTACCTTTTCATATTGATTCTTAACCAGTGTTTTTCTGTTTTGTCTAATTTGTTTTAATTATTTAAACTGCAGATGTTTTTATTTTATTTTTGAAGATTGTAAACTTATTGTTTTTAAAAAGTTTTGTAATAATTTGGTGCTTTTCTCCTTGGGCCTCCGCTGAAAATGGACTTCTGCCCAGTCGGACTTTCCCGGTAATCAAATGTCAGTAAATAAATATGTTACCTTTTCAGTGAGAGTGTCTGATCTGCAGTTCTTGTAAGCCAGTCCCCTTACTTGAGCTGTTCTAAAGTCGGGATGTATTTGCATGCTAATCTTTTTTTTATCCTAAGTGTTACAAAAGCCAACCTCAAGCAGTGTGTACATCTGCCTGATATGATATAATTGTGATGAATACTTCCTTTACTGTGTGAACGTGCACTTACAGTTGAAAGCTTTACATTCATAACACTAGGTCTGTCCAAAAGGTTTTTTTTTTTTTTTATTTCTGTTTTTGACAAAAAAAAGTCTGAAGTAACGAATGGCTTACAGATTGCATGTTGTACTTTTGTTATAACAGTTGCAGTAATCCTGTCATTTCCAGTGGCTCATTCTACTAAAGTAATTGCTACTTGCTAAGCCGCCTTCTGGAATGCAGCCCTGGATGGTATTTGTGCAATTTTGCATGTCATTTTAAGTTGAATATGATATCCAGGCCCAGGAATGCTTTCATAAGGGAAACCTTTCAGAAGAATTTAACATGGGACTGTGCTCTGCTTTCCCCGAGGATGGATATCTGCATACCAGAAAAATTCAGTTACTGTAATAAGTCTGGATGAGCAGTTCCATTCTCTGTATCACTCCCACCTTCCTTCCCTCTCTTCTTTCTTCAACATGGCCTGTATACTTACAGCTAGTCTTTGTCTATATTACATACAAGCAGTAATGCCCGACTGGGTGTGCATTATTGTGGAAATAATGCACACCCAGGGGTGTTCTGAGGCTAAATGCCACTAGTGGGCCTCTACACCCCTGGAAGGGCATTATTTCAACTATAACACGCACTTTATTTTATTTATTTATTTATTTATTTATTTTAATTGTGTTTGATGTACAATAGTTTCTCTGTCTAATGTTTCCAACTTGCTGTAGCAATTGGAACATGTTAATTGTTTTTGGAGGAAATATTTTACATCCAAAATATAAGATCTGATGTTGACAATTTTCATGCTATCCCCAACTGTTGGGTTCGGATCCAAACCTCGGATCCGACTCTGCCATTACTGTAGCTCATGGCCACCAAAAAGCTCTCAAGCTCCTCCCTTGCCCATAATGCACCAACTCCTAACATACCTCAGATCTCATTTGCTGCTTCGTGAGTAAGATGTGGTCACCATTTTAGCGCTCGAGTGTTGTTCACATATAAGTTTCTTTAACTCTTTATGTTAAGTTGTCAATCTCGCCTTCATTCTTGCTGGATGGGTTCGGAGCCGATCCTCGGCTCCGACTCGGCACTTGCTTTAGCTTGAGAACTCCTTTTACCAGCTCGAGGCAACCCTATATCCCATGATGCAAGGCGGAACTACCTCAGATCTCGTTTGCCGCTTAGCGAAAGAGGTCTCCTTTGCCAGCTGAGGTAAGTGATTTTCTTGTTAAAATCAGAAAAGCTTAGTTAGGGTTTTATTTTCCCCTTGTATTCATAGTATAGTCTGTAGTGAATTACAGCCCACCCTATTCCCTTGTTTTTCAAACTTTTATAACCTTTTTATAACCTTTAGTGTAAAGTTTTAGTTAGGCCTAAAACCCCTTTGGTTAATCCCTTCCTGTGTGTTGTGTGTAGGGATTAATTTTGTGTGTTTGTTGGGGTTTGTGTGTGTTACTTCCTCCTAGGATATGTCTAGGGAAGGCAAGGTCTCAGGCTTCAAGAAGTGTGACTCGTGTTGTCAGAAAATGTCTCTGACAGACGGTCACACTTCTTGTGTTTATTGCCTGGGGCCTTTGCACCTGCAGGACTCCTGTGCTTTGTGTCACTCTTTTAGCCAGAGAGTCCTGCAGGAAAGGAGGAATAAGCTTATCCTCCGTGGCTTACTTAAGCCAGAAGGTTCTCCCTCTAAAGCAGGGTCTGGGAAACCTTCTAAGCCACCGAAGGCTCAGGCTTCAGTATCCAAGCCTCCTCCGGTGGCTCCGGCTCCGTCGGAGCGAGATCGCTCCGCTGGAACCGATGTATCTACCATAAAGTAGTGGGTTCGGCACCGGCTGGTTCCGATACCTTGTCTACTGTGGCCTTGTCGGCTCCGGCTGGAGCCGACACCTTATCCAGCATCGGAGCCGAGAAACCTTCGGCTCCATCTGGAGTTCAGGGGACTTCGGCTCCGATGGCTTCGTCCCGAAGAGATCTCGGTCCCTTCGTTACTGAGTATCCACTCGGCTCCAGGGTCTCCTCTTTGTCGGAGCGAGCCATCGGAGCCGATCTTCGAGATCTTCCAGGCTGTCTGACCACGACTTAGAGAGGGTGGTAAGCAGGCTGTTGAAGTCTCAGGCACTGGCCCAAATGCTCCATAGCCCGTCTCAACAGACTTCGCTATAGCCTCACCCTTGAACTTCCTCCTCCGACTCCACACCAGAGTTCGGAGCCAGAGCTCTCGGGACAGCGACTGTTTCGGTGCCGAGCCGATACATCCTTCGGCTCCGTCCCTCGGCTCCGATCTCCTCCTTGAGGCCTTCCTTGGAGGGATCCGGTCGTCGAGTTTCCATTGTCGGCTCCGAGGGGGCTAGTGGCATCGGACCCTTGTCCGACCCCGCTCTCCCTCTCGGGGCTTCGGCTTTGGTAAGCTCGGCGCCGACATCGGCCTCGGAGCCTTCCCTCTCATTGGAGCCGGAATTCTTGTTTCCTCGGGCGGGATATTCCGGCCTCCCGGGGAGGGGAGCCTTTGAGGTGATGAGGAGTGTCCTGGCCTCTGAGCCTGGTCAACGGTCCATCCCTCTAGCTTCTCCCTCATCAGTGCCTGCAGACGCCTCTTGCCAGCCTCTTGCTCTCAGGCCCAGAGATCCATCGCCCCAGGTTTCCCCATTGGGAATTTCCTCCTCTTCCGAGGTTTCTCCTGATCCTGCAGGGGAACCCCCTCAGAAGAGGACGTGTAAGAGGAAACACACAGACTCCCCTGAGTCTACTACATCTGATACCGACTTAGATGAGTCGGAGGGTTCCCCACGGTCCCCCTCTGAGGATGTCTCCTTTTCAGACATCCTTGAGCTCCTCAAACAGAGGGGGAATTGGCCCTCCATTGACCCCTCCGAGGATGAGTCGGTATACCTGGAGGCTTTTGGATCCCGACCCTCCACCTCCTGGGTGTCTCCGCCTTTCGACCCACTTATGCAGGTAGTGGCTCTGAAGGCGTGGGCGGCTCCAGATTCTGTGGAACCTGTTCCCAGGAGACCATCCAAATTCATCACGGCCCCTTCGGACAAACAGTTCCTTTCCAAGGGTGTCTCTGTGGATGCTATGGTGGTGGTGGCGGCCACTAAGAAGGAACTGGCGGATCCTTCAGTACCTGTCCATCCTCCTAACAAGGATTCTAGGACCATGGACAGGTATGGAAAGCGGATGTTTTCTTCAGCGACCTTTGCTATGCGTTCGCTGAATTATCTTTGTCACTTCACCAGGCTTCAACGAGATATTCTCAAGGAACTGGGTGAAGTAGTCCAGGATCCTTCTGCTGCTGGGGCTCAAGAAAAGATTGCCTCGCAGCTTGCAATCCTGAATTCCATATCTAACTCCTCCATGCGGCTCATATCCTATGCGGCCGATGGAGCGAGCAGGGCCGCAGGCACAGGAGTTGCTCTTAGACGCTAAGCCTGGATGCGGCTTTGTAATTTTGCGGACCCCTTTAAGGCGTCCTTCACTAATACCCCCTTTGATGGTTCGGCTTTGTTCGGACCTCAGGTGAAGGATACCTTGACCAGGTGTGAGCAGGACGGTAAAACTCTTTCTGCCATTGGAGTCCATTTTTCCACTCCTTCTAGACCATATCCCAAGGGTCAGAAGGGGGGGAAGATGTGGTTCCGTAAAGCCCAAGGAGCTACACCGGACGCACGTGGCCAGTTTACCCCCAGAGGCAGAGGGGGTAACAATAATAGACGCCCTAGAGGCAGGGGTCCTCAGAACCAGGGCAACAGGGAGTCTCTTCCTGAGAAGCCCTTTCAGCATCCCTGAGGTGTTGCCCGACTGTCCACCCTTGGAGGCAGTCGGGGGAAGGATTTCACTGTACCCAGTAGCCTGGCAATCCCTATCACATGAGATGTGGGTACAGTCGATCATATCCGAGGGTTACAAAATCCCCTTCAAAGGTTTCCTGCCTCTACAATCCCTTCCAGACATCTCACCCGGTCAAAGGGATTTGGCAGAACAGGAGGTTTCAAAGCTCCTAGAAAAGAGCCGTCCAGACTGTGCGGCAGACCAGGTAGGATCCGGCGTCTACTGAGATTCTTTTGGTCCCCAAAAGGACGGGAGATTGCAGACCAATATTAGACCTGAGCAATCTAAACAGATTTGTCAAGAAGGCAAGATTCCGGATGGTCACGCTTCAGTCCATTCTGCCCTTTCTGGGCAAGGACAACTGGATGTGCTCTATAGACCTTCAGGATGCGTGCTATCACATAAAGATTCACAGACGCTCCAGAAGGTTTCTCCGCTTTCGGCTAGGGACCAGTCATTACCAATTCAGAGCACTGCCCTTTGGCCTCACTTCAGCCCCCAGAGTGTTTACCAAATGCATGGCAGTGGTCACAGCTCATCTGAGACGTCAAGGATTCCAGGTGTTTCCCTACTTGGACGACTGGCTCCTCTCCGCCACCACCAAGTGTCAGCTTCTTCAGTCCAGAGACTACACTCTACAGCTTTGCAGGAGTTTGGGAATTTCAGTAAATTTCGAAAAATCTTCTCTGCTGCCTTGCCAATCTATCACCTTTATAGGCAGAATTAAACACCGTCAAAATGTTAGCCAAACTAACAGATCAAAGAATTCTGGACATCCAAAAATTGCTCGGATTCTATTGCAAAGCAACAAGATCAAAGCCAGATTTATACTGAAGGTTCTAGGTCTTATGGCTGCGGCCATTGTTCTTCTACCACTGGCTCGCTTCCACATGCGTCTTCTGCAGTGGATGCTATTCACGCAGTGGTCGTACCACAGTCTCCGATGAGGCACGAAATCTTAGTCACACAGTCGCAGAGCTCATCTGAACTGGTGAATAACTTACCCTCTTCTTCAACAGGGCCGACCCTTTATTCCACCACATCCAGTTGCCACAGTCACTACGGATGCCACTCTGATCGGGTGGGGGCATTATCAGGGCAGGATGGTCCACGGACGTGGCAACCCATAGAATACCATCTGCACATAAATGTCCTGGAGATGAGAGCAGTGCTTTTAACGTTGCAAGCCCTCAACGACTTTCTTCCCACGGGGACTATTGCAGTACAAACGGACAACATGTCTGTGGTCTGGTACATCAACAAACAGGGCGGGACCAGGTCCTATCCGTTATGTCGAGAAGCTCTCAGACTTTGGCAATGGGCGATCTCTTCTCAGCGGTTTCTGATAGCAACGCACATCCCGGCAGGTCCAACCTATTGGCGGACAGGCTGAGCAGATCCATTCTGATGCCTCACGAGTGGTCTCTCAATCAATCTGTAGTGGATCAGATATTTCTGAAGTGGGGCACTCCTTGTTGCGATCTTTTTGCTACTCCTCAAAACAACAAGTGCCCCGATTTTTTCACTCTCTTTCCCCTTCCAGGCCAACCCCTGAGAGACTGTCTAACCCAGGATTGGCCCCGGGGACTTTTGTACGCTTTTCCTCCCTTTCCCTTGATTCCACAAGTCATTCAGAAAGCCACCGTTTTGAGGTCCAAGTTGATCCTCATTGCCCCATATTGGCCTCGACAAATTTGGTTTCCGTCTCTGCATCGTCACCTTCTGGTGCAGCCCTGGCATCTGGACCCAGTTCCGGATCTCTTGATCCACCAGTCGGGTCAGCAGCACCGGGCCATTCATTCTCTCAACCTCACTGCTTGGTTGCTCCACTTCCTTCCCTAGCCAGGCTACTGATGATTTCTGACTCAGTCAGAGACATTTTAGTGTCTTCTTTGAAGTCGTCCACTAGGACTGTTTATGCTAGCAAGTGGCGACGTTTTTCTATTTGGGCAAATTCCAGAAAAATTGATCCCTTTACTGCTCCTGTACATTCTGTTTTAGATTTCCTGGCGGAGGTTTTTCATTCAGGATCCTCGTCATCTACAGTCAAAGTACAACTGGCTGCTATTTCCAAGTATCATGTTGGCTTGCATGACAATAACATTATGTCTCATAGATTATGCAAGGCCTTTCTGAGAGGAGTTTTTCTCCTAAAACCACCTATAAAGCATCCTCCTCCGCAATGGGATCTAAACTTAATGTTGGCATCCTTGATACTACCTCCCTTCGAACCGTCTGCTTCATGTTCTTTGAAGTTATTGACCTGGAAAACTATATTTTTACTGGCTGTTACTTCTGCAAGAAGGGTTTCCGAGATTCAAGCTCTCTGCATTCGTTCCCCTTATTTGGTTTTTCATAAGGACAGGGTATCATTAAGAACTAACCCTTCCTTTCTCCCCAAAGTCGTGTCTCAAACCAATATTAACCAATCTATAGATCTACCAGTCTTTTTTCCAAACTATTCCGATAGAGCTGAGCAGAAACTGCATTTTTTGGATGTCCATCGTCAGCTCAGGTACTATTTGCATAGAACTAAACAATTCAGAAAATCGGACCAACTATTTGTTTCCTATGCAGAAAACAGGATATGTCTTCCAGTTTCTAAAGTGACCTTATCCAGATGGTTGACTTCCACCATTTCCTATGTGTACTCTCTCAGAGGCAAACAGCTATCTTCTAAACCAAAAGCACACTCAACCAGGAGTCTATCCACTTCTGCAGCCTTTCAGGATAGACTACCCATTGATACCATTTGTGCAGCAGCTACTTGGGCCACGCCTCATACCTTTGTCTCTCATTACAAGTTGGACTTGGCCTCCAGAGATAGGGCCAGTTTTGGTTCCACAGTTCTCAAGAGTCTGTTCCATTGAGCCACCCGGGATACAGGTGCTAGGACGCTGGTCCCATCCAGCAAGAATGAAGTAGATTGACAACTTAACATTTAGAAGTTATGTACCTACCATAACGTTTCATGTTAGTTGTCTTCTCTCGCCTTCTTTCTTGCGTCCCTCCCTCCTTCCCCCTGGCCTGGACAGATCTTGAAGAGTTCCTATTACGTTGTTTTCCTCCTGAGCCTTCATATGAGGACTTCTATTAGGAACTTGTGTTCCTGATTATGTTAGGATAGTCTTTAGCAGGGTAGGTTAGCTACCAAACGAGATCTGAGGTAGTTCCGCCTTGCATCATGGGATGTAGGGTTGCCTCAAGCTGGTAAAAGGAGTTCTCAAGCTAAAGCAAGTGCCGAGTCGGAGCCGAGGATCGGCTCCGAACCCATCCAGCAAGAAAGAAGGCGAGAGAAGACAACTAACATGGAACGTTATGGTAGGTACATAACTTCTAATTCATAAATCTCATGTATTCGTATATTTTCTCCCCTTTCTGTTAAAATTGCTGTAATTCTAATTACCATAGTTGATATTTTCCTCCCTTTTCCTTGCACTTTTGTTTTAGCTACACCCTATGTGTAATCTTATTAGCATTGTTGGCATTGCTAACCTTCATAAAAAAAAAAAAAAAAAAAAAAAGGTTTCCTTTCCTCTCTTCTGTGATTTTTTTTACAGTAGTCAGAATGTCAGAAAAAGGTCCTTTAGGGTTCAAGAAATTTGAAAAATGTGGGCACAACTTGCCTTTATTGGATGCACATTCCCTATGTGTGTACTGTTTAGGCCCTCATCACCTGAAAGTTGATTGCAACATATGTCAAAACTTTAATCCTCGGACTTCTGCTGATCATTAAAATAAACTCATTTTGAAAGGGGTGCTTCAAACACCCTTTTCTAAAGTGATTTTTGGAGTTCAGCTCTCCAAATCCAAAACTAAGGAGACCGTTTTAAAATCTCCCAAACTGTTAGGATCTTCCAACTCCTTTAGAGCCGCCCAAGAAAAAGCAGAAGTCTGATCCGAAAATTTCCTTGACAATTTGGGTACTGGATCTGACCGCCTCTTCTTCAGCTCCAAGCACCTTAGATCTAATATATTTACATAGGACTAGGTACTCTCAAACTGTAGACCCAGTATCGTCTAGAGTTCCATCTCCATTTCTGGAACTCTGACATTCAAAATCCCCATTCTTGGCATCCTTTTGTTCTTCCAGAAGTCTAACCAAAGCCAATGTGGACAACATGATGATGATATTTCTCAGTGTGCAGATTCAGATGAGAATTGTCCTGGCTCCTACCACTACAGGTCAGGAAGTTCATCCTTCATGTCACTTCCCCAATGATCTGACCGATTGTTTCAGAGCCCCTGGATCCGAGTCTTCTGAGTCGGTCTGGTTCATATCCGAAGACATCTCTGAGTGCATCGGCTCTCATGTCTTTTGAGCCGGCTGACTCTCTGAGCCTGAGTGGTCCTGTCAGGTCCAAGGTGTTGGAGACGACTTAGAAGTTTTCGGACCCATCTCTGCCCCTCGGAGCTTTGGCACTGGACAACTCTGCTCTGACTTCTGCCTCTGGGAGATTGCCTTTGGGGTGGAGGGATTCTATGAGCCAGAAGCCTGCTTTCTCAGCACCGTTGTCTTCCTTTTCCCCGGAACGTTCTGCCTTTGAGGTAGTGAAGAGGGTTTTCTGCTTCTGTAGAGTAGACCGATCCTAGGATGCACTTGGATTCCCATCAGGAATTGGTCACTGAGGATATGGATTTCGATAGAGTCCCCATGACCACCTCTTGAAGACCTCTCATTTGAAGACATTCCAGTGGTCCTTTAAACAAGAGAGGTCGTTGGTCCTTAGACAGGAGTCAGTATTCCTGGAAACCTTTGGAGCTGGCCCGTCTACCTCCTGAGGTACTCCACCCACTGATGAGCTCATTGACTTTATCTCTAGGTGGGCATGGAAGGAACCTGACTCAGTTGAGCCAATCCCCAAGAGACAAGATTGGATTCTGGCTTCACTGATAGGTAGGGAATTCTGGAGTAAGTGTGTACCTGTAGATGCTGTGGTCTTGGCAGTGGTTACCAAAAAGGAACTTGCTGAGCAGAGTTCCTCTGTCTGCCCTTCTAACAGGGAGTCTAGGGCGTTGGACAGATTTGGGAAGTGTGTATGCTTTAGCGACCTTTGTCCTTCTATTCGGCACACTTTACGAGACTACAAAGGTACTTGATCTAAGAACTTTCAAAATCCCTTGCAGTGACCACTACTGCTGGGGCTCAATCTTCTGTGGCTTCACAGTTGGCTACCCTTAAATCTGGTTTGAATTCGTCCATGAGGCTTGTCTCACATGCAGCTGAAGGGGCCTCAAGGGCGTCGGGTTCAGGTATTTCCACCAGGAGGCATGCCTGAATGTGCTTGTGTGATTTTTGTGGAGTCCTTCAAGTCTTCATTAATCAGTGCACACTTTGATGCTTGTTGTTTGGCCTAAAAGTGAAGGGCACACTCTCTAGGTCTGAGAAGATGGAAAGACCCTGTCTGCAGTGGGTGTATTTTTTTGACCCCTCAAAGATCCTTTTCTAGGAATCAATGAGATGGTCAAAAGATGTGGCTTAGGAAATCTGTTCCAAGATCTATGTGTAGATAGTTCCCCCAGGGGCAGAGGTGGGACCTCGAATGGACGGCAATGCCCATGTGGCAGAGGAGGCCGACAAAGGGTCCAGGGATTCTTAAACAGATAGACCACATCAGTGCTCCTGACAGGAGGCCCAATTGTCCTCCTCTGGAGGCAATCGTGGTTTGACTATTCATGCACCAGAGAGCCTGGCTAGAGATAACTGCACATGAGTGAAGAGCATTATTTTCAGAGGTTTATAATTCCCTTTTCCCCATCTCCTCCACCTATATGCAAAATTCCTAATGTTTCACCAAGTCAGAGGAAAGCAACAGCATTACTAGAAATACAAAAGCTGCTAGAAAAAGAGTCATCCAAGAGGTCCCACCAGACCAGATAGAATCCGTAACTTAATCAAGATTCTTTTTAGTGCCAAAGAAACAGGGGACTCGAGACCAGTTTTGGATCTCAGCAACAGGCACAAATCACTTCGACACATAAAGTTTCAGATTGTCAGAGTTCAGTCCATTCTGCTTTTTCTGTGCAAGGATGACTGGATGTGCTCTGTAGACTTTCAGGATGCATACTATCACATAAAAATTAACAGACAATCCAGAAGGTATTTACTCTTCCGACTGGGAGCCAGTCATTACCATTTCAGAGCACTACCCTTTGGCCTCACCACACCCCCCAGGTGTTCACCAAATGCAAGGCAGTGATAACAGCTAACTTCACATTGCAGGGATTCCGATTGTTTCTATACCTGGACAACTGGCTCATTTCTGCACCGACCAGGCTCGTAAGAGCATGAGATCAGGTACTCCAGACTTGCTCCTATTTGAGGATAACCATTAATTACAAGCAAATCTCAGAACAGTCTCAAACATTGGAATTCATAGGAGCAGTTTTTGATATGGTATCAGTGGCAGTGTCTCTTCCTCTCTCAAGAGTACAAACAATCAGATTCCAGGTCAGAATAATAATTCACAGTGCCACAATCTCAACCCACTTGATTCTGCAAGCTTTAGGATCAATGTCAGTGGCGATAGTCCTAGTTCCTCTAGCAAGATTTTAAATGAGAATTCTTCAGTGGATGCTGGTAACACAATGGTTTATTCTTTACCAACACGTCAGCTCAAATAAGAATCACTCAGGCATGCAAGAGATATCTTTGGTGGTGGATTTGATCAGATCAGGCTCTACAAGGCCGTCCTTTCATTCTCTTTAAACACAAGGCCATGGTGACCACGGATGCATCCCAGATTGGGCGGGAAGGGGGCATTTCCTGTGGAAAACAGTCCAAGACACTTGGTCCTGGAAAAGGCCAACATGCATATCAATGTTCTGGAAATGAGAGCAGTGCTGTTAGCATTGCAGGCCTTCCAAGACTCGCTCCCTTTCATGACAGTTGCGATTCTGGTAGAGAATATGTCAGCAGTTTGGTACTTTCGGTACATCAACAAACAAGGAGGAACCAGGTCTTACCCCTTGTATCAAGAAATCCTCAAGAGTATGGCAGTGGGTGATCTCATCTAACCACTTTCTGATAACAATGCACATTCTGTGGAAGTCCAAAGTGATAGCAGACAAATTGAGCAGGTCCTTTCTATTATCTCACAAGTGGTCTGTCAACATGAATGTGACAGTAATGCTTTTCTGTTGATGAAGCAAGCCTTGCTGCAGTCTTTTTGCTTTTCCCCCTAAACACCAAGTGCAGCAGCTTCTTTACCCTGATCCCCCTCTGGGGGAATCACTGAGGGATGCTCTACTCCACGATTGCCCCCCCGGTCTCCATTATGCTTATTCCCCTGACTCCCTTGATCCGAAAATTTCTGCAGAAAGCTGCCAGGTTGAAGAGCAGAGTCCTCCTCATTGTACATTACTGGCCTACTTGACCCACCTTGGATTCTGGATCTGATGTCAGACCTCCTGTCTCACCCGACGGGCATGATTCACTGAGATATCTCAAACCTAAAGCCAACAGCGTGGTTTCTCCAGTTATGTTAATAGCCAGACAACCAATGCTCTGCTCTCTTCCCTTGTCCATCACCTACTTTTGTCTTCTCATAAGGCTTCCACAAGGAAACATTACAGAAGTAAATGGAAAAGATTCTTTTTTAGGGCATAACAGAAACGCATTGACCCCTTTTCAGCTCCTGCACAAAGTGTTCTTGAATTTTTGGCAACAGTTTTTAATGAGGGAGCTAGCTCCTCAACGATTAGACTTCATTTAGCTGCAATCTCTAATTTTCATATTGGATTTGAGAGAATTCTTTACTGTCTATATTTAAGCTTTGTAAAGCCTTTGAGAGGCACCCTCCTTTTGAAACCTCCATATAAAGATCCTATTCCACTATGGGATTTAAATTTGATACTGCAGGCCTTAATCCAGTCTCCATTTGAGCCAGCAGGTAAATGTGATCTTAAATTCCTGACCTGGAAAACTGTCTTTCTAGTGGCTATTACCTTGGCTAGGAGAATTTCAGAACTTCAAGCTCTGTCCTCTAAACTTCCCTACTTGATTTTTCATAAGGATAGAGTTGCATTACGTACCAACGCTTGTTTCCTTCTTAAGGTGGTGTCAGAATCCAGTATTAACCAATCCATCAATCTGCTGGTCGTCTTTCCTAAATTTGCAAACAAAGGTGAATATGTATTGCATTTATTGGACGTTCACAGATGATTGCATTTTTACATACACAGAATGAAAGATTTTAGAAAGTCAGGTCAAGTATTTGTGTCCTTTTCAGATTCTAAATTGGGCAAACTAGTTGCAAAGGTAGCTCTAGCCTGATAGCTTATGGACTGTATATCATTTGTTTGCAACAGAATGGGTCTCACCTTAGCAAAACCTTTAAGAGCCCATTCAGCTAGATATTGACAACTTCTTCAGTGTTTCTGTCTAGCGCTTCCATGGGTGATATATGTGCGGCTACAGCCTGGGCTAATCCTCATAACTTCATTACTCATTACAAGCTAGATCTGGTCGAGGGGAAGAGCAGCCTTTGGCTGGCTCAACTGTGCTCAGGAATGTCCTTCCTTAGAGTCCAACCAGGATTCAGGTAGCTGGGGAGTTTGTCCCATATGTTTTGGATAGAATGAAAATTGACATCCTCAGCTAAAGACATTATGTACTTAAAGTAACGTTCATAGTTTTATAGTATAGTACTAGGCTATATGCCCTGGGGCATTTGTAAGCCTAGCCATAGTGATGTGGCTTTTGCCACCCCATGAAATGGTACAAAAATGTACAGAATAAATCTAGAATACTGTGCCTCTGTCTAGTAGTGACACAATGAAGGTCTCCTTATATAATAGAATTAGTTTACTGTGCCCCTGTCTAGCAGTGACGCAGATGTGACCCCTGGGGTAAATTTTCGATCTCCCATCCACTCATCAAGATTTCTCTTGAAGAGAGTCAGTGAGGGGCTCTGCCTAATACGAACTGGGATCCTGTTCCAAAGCATGGGAAGCCTTTGGGTTATGAATCTATCCCTCCAGCATGTCCTATTCATACTTGTGCCGAGGTTTAAGTCTTTAGCTCTCGTGGTCCTGATGGATTTGGATTTTTTGAGGTGGAGCATGTCCATCAAATCCTGATTGGACATGGCCTTGTACGTCAGGCAGAGATCACCCTGAGCAGGCGGTATGCCACTGAATAGAGCTGAAGTTTCTTTAGTCTGGTGGAATAAGACATATGTTGGAGACCCTTGATCCTTTTGGTGAGGTACTTCTGTGGTCTCTCCAGCTGTTGCAAGTGCCGGGTGAGGTACATACCAAATGGGGCATTATACTCAATCATGGGTCTGATGAGGGAGGAATATAAGGGTACAATGACATCCTTGGATCTGGATGTGAATCCCTTCATGATGAGGTGTGCAAGGTAGAATGTTTTTCTAACCACTTTGGCAACGTGGGTGTCAAATGAGAGGTCGCTGTCTACTTGGGTCCCTAGGTCTCTGATTACTTTTTCCGTATTCAGTGGGTTGCTGTCAATGTGATAATTTGTGGGTACTTTGTTTTTTCCAAAAGGGATGACTATACATTTTTTGGCATTTAGTTTAAGGCCGTGACTACGGCACCAGTTGTCCGTTTCAGTGAAGCCTTTTTGTAGGATGTGTGTGTCAGCTGGTGTATCGACTATGGCGCCTAGTTTGCAGTCATCTGCGAACTTTGTCAGCCACAGCCCTCCCATGTTTGCTTTAACATCTGAGAAATAAATGCCGAACAAGAGGGGTCCCAGGACAGATCCCTGTGGGACACCACTTGTGACTGGCTTTGAGTCTGACATTGCTCCAGCGATTTTAACTTTATGGGTTCTGTCCTTTAGCCAGTTTGCAACCCATCTAGTGACATAGGGTTTACTTTTAAGCTGTTCAGCTTATCTATGATGCCTGAGTGGGGTATTGTGTCAAGGCCTTAGCCAAGTCCAGGTATGCTGTATGGACTGCTTTGCCCTCATCAATGGCTCTAGTGACTGTTTCGAAAAAGTCAACCAGGTTTAAAAGGCAGGATCTGCCCTTCACAAAGCCGAACTGGGTGGGGTCAAGTGTCTGTAGGTCCCCTATGTCTCTGTTTATGAGTTCCATAATGATTCTTTCCATAGCTTTGCAGACCAGGCTAGTTAAGCTTATGGGGCGGTAGTTTCCAGGGTCTGTAGAGGCACCCCCCTTGTGGAGTGGGACCACTGTTGCTGTACACCAGTGTACAGGTACATAACCCGAAGTAAGGCTAAGATTAAATAGCATTTTTATGTGTGGGTTTAGCTCCTCTTGGAGTTCTCGTAACACGCACCCCGGGATACCGTCAGGTCCCATTGATGCTGTGTTTTTTGCTTTGTTTAGGGCGGTTCTCACTTGGACATCTGAGATGACAGGGAGATTACATTCAGCTGGGATAAGTATTTCTTCTTTTGGGGGTGAAGGAGGCGAGAAGTTTGCACTGAACCTGTCAGCCAGAATGTTAGCATTATCTGTGGGTTCAGTGTATTTTTTGTTGTTGTGAACCAACTCAGAGCATATCTGAGGGTTTCCACCAGGTTTCTAACATAGCTGAAGAAGGCTTTGTGGTTATCTTTAGTGTCCTTAGCTATTTTTCTCTCAAAGTTTGCCTTGGATGTTTTTATGAGAGAATGTAGTTTTCTGCTAATGTTGATCAGAGACGTCTTCCCTTCATGGGATTTCGCTCTGACGTGCAGTAGCTTCCTTCTTTTGTTATACAATTTGTTTATGGCTGAGGTCCACCAGACAGGACGCTTACATTTGGTGGAGAGGGACTTGGATTTGTTTGGGATTGCATGATCCATGCATTCCTGGATATGTCCATAGAAAGCATTTGTGAAGGATTCGCCATTGCGGGATGTGGTATCCACTGGCACAGTGGGCTTAAAGGATACCATCTCCTTCTTAAGAAGAGTGAAGTCTGCTTTTGAGAAGTTTTTCACTGAGGTCTTTTGTGCTGGGGGTGGAGGTGGGATATGTATATCCAGGGTGATTAGTTTGTGGTCAGATCTCACTAGTGAGGGGTATACTTCCGGTGTGGAGCATTTTGTCCCCATGTTTGTGATGATCAGGTCTAGTATATTTTCTCCCCTAGTGGGAGAGGTGACTAGTTGTTCCAGTGCATTTGAATTTATGAATTCCAGGAACCTTTGGGCTAGGGTATTAGGGCTAGAATAATGTACCCAATCTATGTTTGGGTAGTTGAAGTCTCCCAGTATGATGGTATTTTGTGATACATTCATATCCTCCAATGTTTTCAGGAAGGCTGAGTGGGGTTCTTGAGATTGGGAGGGTGGTCTGTAACATGCTACCAGTTGTATAGCATTTTTGCCTATGGTTAGTTGCACCTGTATGGTCTCTGTTGCTTCATGTGTTGCTACTAACCTGGAGGTGTGGGTGTCCTTTATGAATATGGACACTCTCCCTCCTTGTGGTTCGCCCGGGTTTTGGGGCGAAAAGCATGATACGAGGTATAGCCTGGTAGCGCTGGGGTGCTCTCAGGAGCCTTGAACCAGGTTTCAGTTACTGCACAGACGTCGATGTTCTCCATGCTGAGGAGTGCATCAAGTGCCTGCATCTTGAGATTTAGACTTCTGGCGTTGAGCAGCATTACCCTTAGTTTTTTCCATTTTTGTTTTCTAAGGAGGTGGGTTTGTCTTTTGAGCCTTGCCTAAAAAAGGCATTATGGGGGTGGCAAGAGCCTTAGCCAATATCCGGAAGCCCAGTGGTGACAGGTGTAAGCCATCCCTTGCGAAGCAGCGTGGCTTGTCCAACATATCATCCCAGGCAGACAGATATTGGATCCCCTTAGAATGACACGAGTACTCAAGCCAATTGTTAAAGCTGATCATCTTGTCTTTGTATTGTGGTGTCATTCTTGGTGAGGGCAAGATGCTGCACAGGGTCAGGGTCATACCAGCCTGGGCTACATAATCGGAGAGCTCCTCTGTCTCTTTTCATGTAGTCCAGGGAGGTACGTCTCAGGTCATTCACACCAGCATGGACAATGACGGAGTCATATTTGTACTTGCTTTGGAGTGACCTGAGTGCTTGTGTTATGTGGCGGATCCTAGCCCCCGATAGACAGCTCACAGTCACCTTCTCCTTGTTCAGCCTGGTCAGTGGGACATCAGTGTGTCTGACTATGGAGTCACCTATTACTAGTGTATCAGGCAAGGTGTTTGGCCTTAAGGGCTGCGATTGGTCGACACACTGATTTATTGAAGTATGTGTTGCATGTGTTTTGTTTTGAGGTGGTGGATTTTTGGATGTCTGCTTTGGGAGCCTCTGTTGTTTTGGTAAGTTTTTTATTCGAGCCTCCGAGTATGTCTTTGTGTTTTTATGTGTTTGGTTTGCAGTTGTGGTAGGTCTATGTGGGACTGGGATTGTTGTGTGTGTGTGGTTGCCATCTCCTCCTGTCTGGTCATGCCAGCCCTGAGTTGAGAGAGTTCAGCCTCCAGTTTGGCTATATAGTTGCATCTCTCACATGTAATTGTGTTTGTTGGGGGGAGGAGAGGGTTGTCTGTGTACATGAGACAATTGTAGCATTGTCTCAAGATGCCCAGATTGACCAGCTGAACTGGAGACGACGCCAGTAATCTACCACTCGACATGCTAGAACAGTATAAGGGGGTGATATACCTTTAAGGGAGGTGGGTATTCACAGGGGTGGTAAGTAGATGTAGTGCTTTACTTAGTACAAGAGTGCTTACTTAGTAGAGAAATATTGAGAACAAGTGCTAGGCTTCTAATACAGTGAGTAGTCTGGTTCTACTAAGAGTAGAGCTTCCTTAAGGGAAAATTTGAAGAGCAGACTTGGCGACTCCCACTGGTGAGCAAAGAAACTTCCTTCTATCCAAGTAAGGTAATGGACAACACAGGAACTACACCACAGCCCAGAATACAGCAATGCCTGTAAACTGGTCCAAACTAGTCGAGGAAGGCGGAAAAACAAGGATTATTTTTTTTGTTTTTTTGGTAGAAACACAGAAAATGCAGAGACAGTGATAAATTAGTTACACAGGCTAGCACACTTTAGTGGGCAGCCTCTACAGTTAAATTAAACAAACAAACAAGCAAACTTTCGATCAAATTCGACTAAATGTAACTTTTAAGTGCAGATTTTAAAATAATGCAGCAATCAGTTAAAAAACAGTTCAGGCTAGTTCAAAGTAAGCTGTGTTATCCATTTTCATTCTTCCTCAACTTCCCACCCAGCACCCACGACCTTGCTCACAAATGATTTCTGGAAGATCAACAGATCATAAGGACACTACTGGCTTTCTTGTTGAGCTCCAGAGATGGCTTATTCTGTTGAAATGTTTTATTGTATATTTCTGTACTTCTTATAAGATAGCAAACAAAATCTGAGGTATGTTAGAGGTTGGTGCATTATGGGTAAGGGAGGAACTCGAGAGCTTTTTGGTAGCGATGAGCTATAGTAATGTCCAAGTCGGATGCAAGGTTCAGATCCGAACCCAGCAGTTGAAGAATGAAAATGGACAACACGGATGGAACATTATGGTAAGTATGTAACTTCTTTTTATGCAAATATGTAATGTGTCTATACACATACCCACACATTCAGAAGCACAGAATCACTCACATATACATAGAAATTCACCCACACAAAGATACACAGCAGACAGTTTGAGTGAATATACATGCCAGATGTATCACAGAATGAAAAAAAAAAATCAAATTAACTGTTGTCGTTCTTTTACTTCTTTGCTGCAACTGATTTTCTTGTATAGTTGCGCTGAGTAAAATGAAAATTTGCTGAGGATTAAGATCAGGCAGTAATGCCAGACATTGAGTTTTAAACTTCTTTCTTTCTATGAGGATTAAGGGCAGTCAGTAATGCCATGCATTAGAGTTTTACATTTGCTATTGTCAAGGCAATGCTACTGACTGGCAAAGACAGTGTTGCCTCTCTCTTTCATTCTTTCTGTTATATATACACACACACACACACACACACACGCACACACACACACACATGTGCGCGCATAAATACATACATACGTATACAGACATGCATTCTTCTTTTTTACTTTTTACCCTTTTTTAATGAAGTCACTGTTTAAACTTTACTGTTGCTAAAGAGCTGTTTAGTGAGCTCAAAAACATTGCAGGTGTTTTTTTTTTCTCAATGCTGAACTTCAAGGCAGTTTAATATGATGCTGTGGCGTAGTGGTCTTGTTTTTCACCAGGTATTGTACAGTAACACACTGCAGGAGATTGTTTCATTCTCCAGTCAAAGGTGGTGATGTACAGGTTGCAGAATTTTCCAAAGCAAGATAAATATCTTGAAGGGAATGACATTATGATACGTTATGGATACAAGGAGGGGCTAAAATAAACTGGGAAATTTTAAAATGTGCCAAGCTGTTCTAACGTCTGTGACATCAGTCCCTCTGTTACCAAGGCTATACCTGCTCAACCAGCACTGCTTTTTGTATGAACATAACTTTGACTTATCTGCAGGATAATTAAACTTTCCATTTCCTTACTGAAACTTGTGAAAGATATTCAGTGATGGGAGTAGACATTAAAGGTTGACAGCTCTGAAAAGGATGTTGCTGTTTTTATGTTCAGCATATGCATATATCAGTGCCTGGATATTATGAAACATCAGCTTTGATGTCAAATTAAGCTTGGACCATTGCAGTCCCTGTTGTGTGCTTGTAGTTTGAATCAACTATGCTGCATACATTGGCATTTTATTATATGTGGGATGGTAGATGTTTGGGAATTTGAAGCTGTTAGTCATATCTAACATTAACATTATATTTCTTGTCTTTAAAATTAGGAACCAATGAAATCAAGAGCTCCTCAGTTACATTTGGAATACAGGTTCTATAAACAGTTGGGATCTGGAGGTAAGTTACTGTTATAATTTTATGTGTTGAAGTAATGTCTAGTGTTCATCTTAGTGATTTTGCCAACAGTTGTTATAGTGCCACATTGGTATAGCCTAAAGCATTATTGCTTTTATCACTTGGTTTGTGGCTCATTTCTTGGCTGGTGTGGGTTCTCTGCTGAGCCTCTTTCATTGTGTCCACTTGTATTTTTCACCAAGCTTCCATCCTGCCACATGTCAAAGGTAACTAAATTGGCAGTAGTTCAGATTGCCACTAGATCTACATGTGTGTTGTGTGTGTGTGTGTGTGTGTGTGTGTGTGTGTGTGTGTGTGTGTGTGTGTGTGTGTGTCCGTCCTGTGATGAATTGGAATCCAATTTAGGATTAGTTGTTTGTCTTACATACATTGGATGCTAGAATGATCTCTTAAGTCTGTTGTACCCATGAGTAAGATAAAGTGGGTATCTGAAAATGATATGCTTGCAGTTGGATTAAAGCTCTTCTTTCTTTAGGGATCAAGTACACACATTGTTTGCAGACAAGGTTTGTAAGTTGAGAGATCCAGCTGTGCATTTAGTTTAATGTTTGATGATGAATATATACTGTATTTGCAGCCCCCTTGTGTTTTTATTCTGACTGTGGTATAGATCATTGCCATGTCCTTTTGGCATTTCCGAAGTCATTTTATTCTGTGATTATTTTGGCAAGGTTCAGCAGTAAAATTCACCTGTGTATTTAACATGTCACATTATTTAAAATGGTGCCGTATTAATGCAGTTGTTTTTACCTCTTTTATGTATGCAACATTTGAGAGTCTAAGAATCTTTCTGTAATAAGATGATTAAGCTGGTACTTTTTCTAACACCTACACGTGCAGTAGTATATTTTTGTTCATGTTAACAGACCCATGGTGTTTCCTCTCCTCTCATTTTTTTCTAAAGTTGCATTTTTATTCTTTTAAAACATTACCAATTGTACTTGGAGTGCATGGCTTGACTACAAAGTGGAGCAATGTGCACTGGCCTTTTTTTCCCCTTTTACCACTTGAAATAAACAATTAAGCTGTTAGCTTTGTGAGTTCCATTATTTGCTTCCTAGACCTCTGTGTTTAGTACTGTTGAGAGGTTCATCTTTGCATCTTTTGTGGTTATACTAAACTAGTTTCAATTGATTATGTTGTGAAATTTTTTTTTTTGGGGGGGGGTGACTTCTGCAAGTAAGGCAGTGGATAACTCTCCAAGGATTTTTACTTAGTGTATTTCTTGCCCTTGTAGGCCACAAAAGATTAATATTCCTAAGCCATATTTCATTGTTTTCTTTTACTTACGAGTCTATTATTAAAAAGCACGAAGAAGTCTGAACACTGATAAGTCTGTTGAATTTAAAAAAAAAAAAGTTTATTTGGACTCCTTTAGATGTGAAGTTTTACTGTGGAGACTTCAGGAACAGGTGTCCTTGACTAAGAATTCTGAATGTAAGTGAGAAGTTGGTTATTCTGGCACATGGAGGGGTTGATTTGTGTACTCAGGAGGAGATGATCCACTCAGAGGCCTTTCTTTGTTCTGTCTATCACTTCACTGCCTCATCAGGGAGTTCTGAGGGAAAAATCAATATTGAAGAGAATAAAAGTGTAGGGGTTCTGTATTGATATAATTAGTTATATACGTTATTTACATAGTTGTTATTGTATACATTATTTACACTTTTAAACAATATTTCAATTGGCTGACGCAAGCTATATATTGGCTGGATCAGTTCTGAGGATCGGAACCGTATACTCACAAGTCAAGAACAGATAAAGATTGACAACACAGATGAAATGTTATGTAAGACATAACTTCTTTTTTCCATTAAATTTAACTTCGTTAAGGCTCTACATCCGTAATGTCCATAAAATGGAAAATGTTATTCTATCAGTTTTCTTCACTTCTTTTTGTCTTATCTTATCATAATATCCATATTCCAATATGTCCATGTTTATATGTTCTACCTTTTCCAAACTTTCAACATTTTTATATATGTCTTTCCATAACTTCTTTACTGTAATAATTTAAAAAAACTTGTTCTGTTGTTCCAAGTTCCCCACAATGAATACATATTCTTTCTTGTTTTCTTTTTTAGGGCATATTAGTCTTGACAAGTAGGTTACCTGTTGATAATCACCACAAAAAGGCTTTGCAGTCATATATATTTTTATGGGTTCATATTAGAAGCTCGAAGGTCCTGTTCAGCGAATACGAAAAGAGCGACATGTATTGCGCGAACCACGAAAACAGCGAACGTTCAAAACCGGGAAATTCGAAATGTCGATTCGTCATAGTTGGCCTGTCTGCGTTATAGCTGTGTAAGGTAAGTGTGCGGTAGTTAGGGACCTTAGGGTTAGGGTGCGGGTTAAGGTAAGTGCATAGATAGGTAATGTATGTAAGGTTAGAAGTAAGGTTTCGTTAAGTGTATGTGTATGGTTTGTTTATTTTGTTTGGGTATATCTCTTTAGGGTAAGTGTGCGATAGTTATGGACCTTAGGCTTAGGGTGCAGGTTAAGGTAAGTGCATATAGATATAGTGTATGTATGTGGTTTATTTATTTTGTTTGAGTAGGTAGTATGTCACGGGCGGTGGGGTTGGCTGAGTATGACGATTCGCGATTTTAAGTTTCGCGGCTTACGGCGTTTGGTGTATTCGCGGTTCGGTAAATATGTGTCACTCTTTTCGTATTCGCTGAACGGGACCTTCGAGCTTACAATATGAACCCATTTTTTACACCACATGAATCTCATTTTAATAGCTTTCTTCTTTTCATCTCTAAATGTTTCCAAGGAAAGAAAAAATAGAGTTATTTCATAATGTATAATTACAATTTATTTTTTCAGCTATATTCACTTCTAACTTCCATAGGAATATTTTGTTTTGATATTCCTTTATTTCTTCGTTCATATAATTTTCATTCTTTTGCCTATCTCCATTTTTTCCCCCAAAGCACTTATGTAGTCTATCAAATTCTTATTTTTTTTGTAACTTGTTAAGGCTTTGTACAGATTTCAGTGAAGCTGTGTGAGTAATTGGGCTTATTAACCCTAATCCTCCTCCTCCTTCCTTTACATACAAAATTCCCCATCTCACTGGATTCAGTCTGGATCCCCATATGAATGAAAATATTGTACACATCATCTTTTTTTCATAGTCAGTAAAAACCCGTCCCTCCGTCTCACTACCATGCTAAAAACCTGATTCCTAAAATAAATTACCCTACCCTTAGCCACCCAAAGGTGCCCTCAACAAAAGATACCCTAAAATTATTAGTCAAACTCCAAAAAATACTTGACTACTTAAAAAAATCTATCTCAAGATGTGGTGATATCCACCCCAACCCAGGTCCCAACTCTGACTTAGACCCCAAAACACTGAAAGATACCAGAAACCTAGTGGGCTCCCTCCTCATCCTCCATCTCAACCTTAGAAGTATTAATAATAAGATTCACAGCTTACATGCCTTGCTTGCAACTCACTTCCCTGACATCATGTGTCTATCAGAAACATGGCTTAAACCATGCACTAAGGATGAAGAAATTATCCCACCTGGATATAGCATCCTTAGGAGTGATCGAATAACCAGAAAAGGTGGGGGAATAGCTGTTATGTTCAAGAACTCCCTGAACATCACCATGAACACACTCCAACCCCCAAAAGCCCACAACCTCGAACTAATGGCCCTAAAGATTCGCCTTAATAATAAAAACAAGTATTAATCTCATAGTGACTTATCTACCGCCAGGCAAAAATATTGAAAACCTAGAACTAATCCTTAGTTGGCTTGCCACCAACTATCCCCAAGAAACGATAATCCTAGGGGATGTCAATATAAACTGGGCCCTCTATTCCGAACTCCCTAATCCTCTCCCCATTAACTTACATGGCTTCTCACAGAATATTCTAACTCCCACTAGACTGGGCAGTGCCCAACAAAAAGAGAGCATCCTTGACTGGATACTTACAAACAAGGCCCCAATGAATTATACTACAGGGACCCTTCCCAACGACCTTAGTGACCACCTGATTACTTTTATTATTAAGCACAAGTGTCCTACTTCAAATCAATCACAACCCAGACTAGTCAGGAACAGTAAGAATTTTGTCCAGGACCAATTCATTGCAGATCTTAAGGCATGTAATTGGTCCATCCTAAAAACATTACCCTTAGATGACAGTGTGTTATATTTTAATAACACTTTCCTAAGAATACTTGACTCGACGCTCCTAAGCGTCTCACTAAAACTAAGGTTCGCATTGCACCTTGGCTAACAAATGACACTAAAGCCAAAATTAAACATCGAGACAAAGCCTGGCATAAATGGAGAGCCTCTAAAACCCCACTAGATCGCATCAAGTTTCTCCAACTTAGAAATTCAATCAAATCAGCAGTATTGTCTGATAAAAAAAACTATTACTGCCACCTCCAAAATATACACCAGAATAATCCCAAGAAATTCTGGCCCGGTTTTAATCACCTCCTTCATCCCGGCAAACCCACCACCCCTACCCCTGAAAAATTAATTGGTAAAGATTCTAGAGAAATAGCCAACACCTTTAATTCATTTTTTACAGAAACCATTCAGTCCCTGGCCAACCAACTCTCCACTTCCCCCTTGGATACACCCTCAACCAAAGTCCAAACTCAACCTGCCTTCAACCTGCAACCCGTACCTACCTCCTATATTAGAACCCTCCTAAATAAACTCAAACCAACCACCTTAGCGGCTGACTTACTCCCAGCCTCCTACCTACAAATTGCATCTGAGGCCATAGCCTACCCTGTTTCTATCTTGGTCAACCGGACCATATCAGAAGCTTCTATTCCCTCTATCTGGAAAATCTCCCACATCATCCCTCTCCATAAAGGTGGATCTTCCACAGACACATCAAACTACAGACCCATAGCTATACTATCTCCACTAGCAAAAATCATGGAACGCTGCATTCACAAACAGCTCATTACCCATCTTATTCGAAACAATCTCCTGTCTCACACCCAACACGGCTTTCGCCCCATCACAGCACAACTACTGCCCTCCTTTTCTTTATTGACTCCGTAAACCACAATCGTAACAATAGATTAATAACCTCGGCGCTCTTTCTTGATCTTTCCAAAGCCTTCGACATGGTGAATCACCAACAGCTGATCCGCACACTGGAGGCATACTACCTTAGCAAGAATACCATAGATTGGTTTAATGACTACCTTTCTCATAGAAATCAGGCTGTGCTATGGGAAAATAGCTTATCCGACCTACTCCCCACAAATATCGGCGTTCCCCAAGGATCTATCCTTGGTCCTCTACTATTCTCTTTATTTATTAACGATCTGCACACTATTATTCCCAGAGCCTCCTGCATACAATATGCAGACGACTCCACACTGATCTGCTCTGACAACTCCCTCGATAAACTCCAAATCGCCACCCAAAACTGTTTTTCCCTAGTTGAAAATGGTTCTTGGAACTAAAACTCTTGCTTAACCCATCCAAAACCAAACTACTCCTGTTTTTCCCCACTACTCCCACCCCTCAAGGAAATCATTCTCCTTCCTCCAATCACCCCAACTTTCACGTAATATCCAATAATGGGACCAAAATTGACCCTGTCTCTCACACCAAACTGCTTGGTGTGACCTTAGACCACAAGCTTAAATTTGACACTCACATTAATCTGACCATTAAGTCGGTAAACAAGAAACTTGGGTCCATGTATAGAATTAAGAACTTCCTAACCCCACATACGAAATTAACCATTGCTAGGACTCACCTCCTTTCTACACTCCTCTATGCCTCACCGATTTTCTCCTTCCTTAATAAAACAGAACTAAACAAACTATCTACAACCTATAACCACATAGCTAGATTTATAACAGGAATGCCCTATCGCACACACCACTGTAACAATCTTAGAAAACTTCACTGGTTAGAACTACCTAACACTCTTAAACTTAATCAACTTACTGAGGCATTCAAAACTATACACCATCCTGACAAAACCCCCGCAATGACCAAAATATTCATTCCATACTCTAACCTTAAATCCCTTAGATCCTCCAAATACCTTCAAACCCAAACCATTAAAGCTAATAATTCAGGAGGTGAAGCACTCTATGCGAACTCCATTGGAAAATCCTGGAATGCCCTCCCAAACAACCTAAGACACGAAACTTCACTCAACCAATTCAAAAAACAACTCAAAGACCTACTAAAATCTAACTGGTTATGCCCATGTTCTAATCCTGATTAGCAGCAAACAGCCAGCTACTACCTATCCAATCCATAATTCAATGGGACTTCATTTGTAGTTAGAGTACTCCAACTACCCAAGAATGTTTCAACTACTTAAACTATCTGTTTAACCTGTTTTATTGTTCATGTGACCTTGAAAGTATTACCTTGTATTCTTATCTCCTGTGTGTTGTTTTTTGTCATATGGAGCTTTTCTCCCCGGGCCTCCACTGAAAATGGACATGTATCCAGTTGGACTAGCCCGGTCAACAAATGTAAAATAAATAAATAAAATATGTACTTGCTACATATGCTATCCTACCTAATAAAATCGAATTTGTCAGATACACTTTTTTCTTGTATGATAGTTTATACGACTTCCAGAATATGCATGTTTCTGTTATTTCCTGAATATTTGTATCCCATTGTTTTGTGATGTATTCAGTTTTTCCAAATACTATTCCTAATATATTTATAGCCTCTCTATTAAACTGTGTATATCTCCTGTATTTCCCATGAGTCCAAAACTTGTACTTTTTTCTTTCTTTATAGCTAAGCCAGTTGTCTTTAACTCTTTCATTAACTTTTTGGTTGTTTCCTCCATCTATTCCTTGTTTTTAGTGATTCATACTATGTCCTCTGCATATGTAAGTATTATTGGTAATCATATGTCTTCTGTTATCTTATATCCTGCTGTGTTTATTGTTCTGTTTATTTTAATTACATTCATAACTAAAGCAAATATGATACTACTTGCTGAGAATCCTTGTTTTATTCTACATTATGTTTAGATTTCTTCACTTAGCCATCCATTTAAAATTATTCTTATGTTTTTTCTTTTATGTACAGGCTTAATTACTTTAACTGTTTTGTCACTTATGTTATAAGCCCCTAATGTGTCCCATAAAGCTTCATATTGTATGTTATGTTTTGCAAGTCCCAGTCGGCCTTCCAGGCTTCTCAAGATTAACCCTCGTCCAGAGGTCGGGGGAGAGGGTTCAATGGCAGATGCCATCCCAGGGGCAGAGAGGGTCCGCAAAGTCAGAGCTCCAGAGAACCCTAATCTGAGAAGCCCCAACAGCGCTCCTGAAGTGCTGCCCAACTGTCCAACCCTGGAGGCAGTTGGGGGTCATTTGTCCTTGTACCTTTTAGCCTGGGCAAGTATCACAAAAGATCACTAAATGGTAAATATAATCTCCAGGGGTTATTCTATTTCTTTTTCCCAGCCTCCTCCCATCATAAGATATCTCCCTGATGCACCACCCCATCAGAGGGAGCTAGCTCAGGAAGACGTGCTCAGGCTTCTTTGGAAAAGAGCTATCCAAGAGGTGCCCCCAGGACAATTTGTTCTCACTTCTTTTTGGTGCCCGACAAGACGAGGACATGCATTTGATCCTGGACCTCAGCAAACTCAACCTCTCAGTCAAGAGGTCAAAGTTTGGGATGGTCACTAATGTTCTTCGTGTTTCACTGTTGCAGTCATCACATTTGGCTTATCTGCTTGCAGTAGCCCTCAATCGGCCTGATTATCAAAGTCTTGGGTCCTGCGTTGGTTGCTGTCTCATCTTCCCTGATGTATTGTGCCCTTATTGCACAAGGGCGATTGGATGTGCTCCGTGGATTTCTATGATGCATACTATCCCAACAAAATAGACAGGCACTCCAGGAGACATCTCTGCTTTTGAGTAGGGGCTAATCATTGTTTGTTCAGAACTCTGCCCTTTGGTCTCACCACAGTCCCTGGGTGATCACCCCCCAAGTCCACCTAGTTCTCAATCTCACCTTTAAGCATCCCTGTTACTAGCACTTTCTCTAATACCTAAAAAGATCATCTCTACTTGACTCCAAGTAGACTTTTCTCTATCTGTTAAACCTAGCACTTGCTCCTACAGTACTTATTACCTTGATACGGCACTCTTATAGATAGCACCCCAAAAAGGCAAACCCTCATTTCTCGGTCACTCACGTCCCCCGGAATCTCTTTTAAAGTTTTTTTGTCTAGTCCTTCTAGCATGTCGAGGGATCAGTTGCTAGTGTCCTCTCCTGCTCAGCTGGTGAACCTGAATATTGAGGCAATGTTACAATTGCCTCATGTACACAGACAACCCTCTCCTCCTCCCACAAAACACAAATACATGCGAGAGATGCAACTATACGGCCAAACTGGAGGCTGAGCTCTCTCAACATAGGACTGGCAAGACCAGTCAGGAGGAGAAGGTTACCACACACACTATAGACCCAGTCTCACATAGTACCATCACAACCTCAAATCATACACATAAACACACAAAGACATACTCGGCTCTGATCAAAAATCTACCAAAACAGCAGAGGCCACCAAAGCAGACACCCAAACAACCACCACCTCAGAACACAACACCTGCAACACATAGACCTCACAGTCAGAGTGTCAAAGAGTCACAGCCCTTAAGGCCAAACACAATGCCAGACACACTAGTCATTGGTGACTCCATAGTCAGACACACTGACGTCCCGCCCACCAGACTGAGTAAGGAGAAGGTCACAGTAAGCTGCCTGTCGGGCGCTAGAATCCGCCACATAACGCAAGCACTCAGGTCTCTCAACAGCAGGTACAAATATGACTCAGTCATTGTTCACGCTGGTGTAAACGACCTGAGACGCACCTCCTTGGACTACATGAAAAGAGACATTGAGGAGCTCTCTGATTATGTAGCCCAGGCAGGTATGACCCTGACCTTGAGCAGTATCCTACCTTCACCAAGAATGATGCCACAATACAGAGATAAGATGATCAGCTTTAACAATTGGCTTAAACTCTGGTGTCATTCAAAGGGGATCCAATGTCTGTCTCCCTGGGATGACATGTTGGACAAGCCACGCATGGGACGACTTGCACCTGTCACTCTTGGGATTCCGTATATTGACAAAGGCTCTTGCCACCCCATAGTGCCTTTTTAGGCAAGGCTCAAATTCTAAACCTACCACCCTAGAACACAAAAAGGAAAAAACTAAGGGTAATGCTGCTCAATGCCAGAAGTCTAAATCTCAAAATGCACGCACTCGAGGCCCATCTCAGTATGGAGAACATCGATGTCTGTGCAGTGACAGAAACCTGGTTCAAGGCTCCTGAGAGCACCCCAGCACTATCAGGTTTTACCTCTTATCATGCGTTCCGCCCCAAAATCCGGACAATACCAAGAAAGGAGGGGGTATCCATATTCATCAAAGACACCCACACCTCAAGACTGGTGGCAACGCACGATGCATCGGAGACCATCCAGGTGCAATTAACCATAGGCAAGACTGCTCTGCAAATTGTAGCATGTTACAGGCCACCCTCACAAACTCAGGAACCTCACATGGCCTTCCTGAAAACACTAGAGGGGATAAATGTATCACCAAACACCATCATACTAGGTGACTTCAATTACCCTAATATAGACTGGGAACACTACTCAAGCCCAAACACCCTAGCCCAAAAGTTCCTGGAATTCATAAACTCAAATGCCATGGAACAACTAGTCACCATCCCCACAAGAGGAGAAAACATACTTGATCTCATCATCACGAACATGGGAGCACAATGTTCAACACCGGAAGTATACCCTCACTGGTGAGATCAGATCACAAACTAATCTCGCTGGAGGTCCTCATCCCACCCCACCTGAAATAAAAAGACCACAGTAAAGAACTTCTCGAAGCTGACTTCACACTTCTAAAGACTAGTGTGGTCTCCTTTAAGGCCCCCGAGCCGACGGAAAACAGTACTCAAGCCGCTGAATCACTTACAAATGCCTTCTACCAGCACCTGCAGGACTGCATGGATAAGGCAATCCCAAGCAAAACAAAGACTCTTTGTACCAAAGGCAAGCGTCCACTCTGGTGGACCCCAGCCATAAACAAACTCTACAACAAAAGGAGGAAGCTACTACAAGATAGAGCAAAATCCTTAAAAGGTAAGACACCCTTGATCACTATAAGTAAAAACTAAGAGCTCTCATAAAATCATCCAAAGCAAATTTTGAGAGAAAAATAGCTAAAGACTCAAAAGACAATCATAAGGCCTTCTTTAGCTATGTTAGAAACCTGGGAGGAAACTCCCAGATATGCTCAGAACTAGTTCAAAATGATGTGAAGATTACTGATCCTACAGACATTGCCAACATACTGGCTGACAGGTTCAGTGCAAACTTCTCCCCCCCCAAAAAGTGAGATATCTCTACCAAGCGCTTGCAGCCCCCCAAACATCTCCAACGCCCAAGTGAGAACTGCTCTCTCCAAAGCAAAAAACACAGCATCCATGGGACCTGATGGTGTCCCCGGCTGTGTGCTCCACGAACTCAACGAGGAATTAAACCCACAGCTAGGACAGCTGTTTAATCATAGTCTTACTTCTGGATACGCACTCCAGGAGTGGCGCACTGCAACTGTGGTCCCACTTCACAAAGGCGGTGCCTCCCCCCACCCTGGAAATTACCGTCCCCTTAGCTTGACAAGCCTTATCTGCAAAGCCATGGAGAGGATCATAATGGACCTCATAAATAAAGACATAGGGAATTTGCAGACTTTGGATCCATCCCAGTTTGGCTTTGTCAAAGGCAGATCATGCCTTCTAAACTTGGTTGACTTTTTCAAACAGTCACCAAAGCCATTGATGAGGGAAAGGCAGTCCATACAGCCTACCTCGATCTGGCGAAGGCCTTTGATACAATACCCCACTCGGGTATCATTGAAAAACTCATCAGCTTAAATGTTAACCCATACATCACAAGATGGGTTGCAAACTGGCTGAGTGACAGAACCCACAGGGTCAGAGTTGCTGGCGCCATGTCAGACTCAAAGCCTGTCACAAGTGGTGTACCACAGGGCTCAGTCCTGGGCCCACTCTTGTTTGGCATCTACTTTTCCAAGTACAAGCAAACACAGGAGGGTTATGGCTGACAAAGTTTGCAGATGACTGCAAACTGGGCGCCATAGTAGAAAACACATCTGACACAGATATCCTTCAGAAGGGCCTCACAGAAACGGATAACTGGTGCCAGAGCCATGGCCTAAAGTTAAATGCCAAAAAATGCATAGTCATACCCTTCGGGAAAAACAAGGTTACCCCTAGCTACCAAATAGGTGGCAATCCACTGAGTACAGAAGAAGTTATCAGGGACCTGGGGACCCAGGTTGATAGTAGTCTGTCATTCGACACCCATGTAGCTAAAGTAGTTAGGAAGACCTTCTACATTGCCCACCTTATCATGAAGGGATTCTCATCTAGATCAAGGGAGGTCATAGTCTCCCTATACTCATCACTCATCAGACCAATGATTGAGTACAATGCCCCATTCGAATGTATCTGACCCGACACTTGCAGCAGCTGGAGAGGCCACAAAGTTCCTCACCAAAAGGATAAAGGGTCTCAAACATCTGTCCTATGCTGCCCGACTGAAAGAACTCCAGCTCTATTCAGTCGCCACGCTTGCTCAGAGGCGACCTTTGCCTAACATACAAGGCCATGTCAAACCCAGATTTGATGAATATGCTTCACCTCAAAAATCTAGATCCGTCAGAGCCACAAGGGCGGAGACTTACACCTCGACACGGCTATTAATAGGACGTGCTGGAGGGATAGATTCATCACCCAAAGACTCCCTATGCTGTGGAATAAAATCCCGGTATATGTGAGGCAGAGCACCTCGCTGGCCTTGTTCAAGAGAAATCTTGACCAATGGATGGGAGATCGCAGATATACCCCAGGGATTACCTCAGTGTCACTGCTCAACAGAGGCACAGCAAAATAATGGGTATAGTTCCCCATACTAAAGGGGTGGCGTAAGCCACAAAACTATGGGCTAGGCTTGTAAATGCCCTCGGGCAGATAGCCTAGTATGAACCTATGAACCTATGAACCTATAAGTGCATGGCAGCAGTCGCAGCTAACTTGAGACTGCAGGGATTCCAGGTGTTTCCCTGTCTCAACAATTGGCTCCTCACAGCTCCTGTGAAGCATTGTTTGGCCACTGCCTTGCAGTATCTAGTACAGCTTTTCTACCAGCTTGGCATCACAGTGAATCTCCTCAAATCCAATGTCACTCCATCTGAAAGTCTAGAGTTCATCGGGATTCATTTGGACACTGTGTCAGAGATTGTAGCGCTCTTGCCACAGCAGGTACACCTCATCAGATCTCCCATCCAATCTCTTTTCGACCTGTCTCACCCCCCAAGTCCACCTAGTTCTCAGAGCCCTTAGGGTCCATGGCAGCGGCGATCTACCTAGTGCCATTGGCTAGGTTGTACATGAGGGTTTTGCAGTGGACTCTAGCTGTCCAGTGGTCTCCCTTGGTTCACCCATTGTCAGCTCCAATCTGCCTTACACTGGTGTACGGGCGTCATCTTTGGTGGATTCGGTCTCCCTATCTTTTGGCAGGCAGACTGTTCTCCTTTCCTCCCCCCAGCGCCACTGTGACCACGGACACTTCCCTGGTGGGGTGGGGGGCATTTTCAGGGACAGACGGTCCAAGGCGCATGGTCCAAAGCAGAGACCAAACTGCATATCAACATCTTGGAGATGAGGGTGGTCCTCTTCATGTTGCAAGCCTTTCAGGACTGCCTTCCTCTGGGTACCATTGCAGTTCACACAGACAACTTGGCAGTTGTGTGGTACTTCAGCAAGCAAGGGGGCATGTGTTCGTATCTGCTTTGTCACGAGGTCTTGAGAGTGTGGGAATGGGCTATCTCCTTGGGGCGCTTTCTCATTGCAACAAACATTCCCAGGGAGTCCAGTGTGTTGGCAGACTGAGCAGACCCATTCGGAGCCCTCATGAGTGGTCCTTGAATCCTTTAGTGGCGAAGGGGATTTTCCTTTGCTGGGGTGGCCAAGCTGTGATCTCTTTGCATCCCCTCCTCAACCACAAATGCAGCTGATATTTCACCCTGATTTCCCCCATCTGGGAAGTCTCCCAGGGGTGCTCTGGTCCACGATTGGCCCTTGGGTCTCCTTTATGCCTATCCTCCATTGCCTCTCATTTCCAGAGTACTACAGAAAGCCTGTCGCCTCAAGGCCACCTTGATTCTCATCGCTCCCTTTTGGTCTCGGCAGAAGTGGTTTCCCCTTCTTCGATCTCACCTGAAGTACCTCCCTTGGGTACTAGATCCCATTCAGGATCTGATTTCTCATCCCTCTCAGCTTCTAGTTCCCAACCTACAGACACTTCGCCTGACGGCATGTTTTGTCCACTTCAAGTAATCCTATACCAGCCCAGGCTTCCTTCTCCCATTAAAAACATTTTCTTGGCCTCCCAGAAGTCTTCCACTAGAAACATTTACCCCAGTAAGTGGAAATGGTTTTCTGTTTGGGCTAAGCAGTGCAGTCTAGATCCTTTCTCAGCTTCCATTTCAGATATTTTGCTTTTCTTGTCCTCTCATTTTCAGGAAAGAGCTAGCTTTTTGACTAATCAAAGTGCACTTAGCAGCTATCTCTAACTTCCATGTGTTGAGCAACTGGCCTTTTCCTCTCGCTTGTGTAAAGCCTTTTTAAAAGGGGGTTTTCTTTTTAAACCCCTGTCAGGGACCCTTCTTCCCTTGGGATCTTTCCTTTTTGTTCCAGTCTCACACACAGGATCCGTTTGAGCCTGCAGCCACATGCGATATCAAATTCTTGTCATGGAAGACTGCCTTTTTAGTAGCCATAACTTCAGCCAAAAGAGTTTTGGAGTTGCAGGCTCTTTCTACTAAACCGCCTTTTATGTTTTTTTTATAAAGATAGGATGGCCCTTGGGACTAATCCACCATTCATGCCTAAGGTCGCTACAGAAGCAAATCTGAACCATTTAATCCAATTACCAGGCTTCTTCCCCAAGTTTGCTAACAAAGGGGGGATATGTCTTGTATATGTTGAATGTGCATAGGCAGCTGCATTTTTATCTAGATAGGATGAAGAACCTCCGCAAGTCTGACCAGTTGTTTGTGGCGTTTTCTTTTAACAGGAAAGGTCAGGCAGTGTCCAAATTAACTATTTCTCGTTTGATTTTGTTGTGCATTTCATATGTTTATTCGTCAATGGCTGTGTTAGCTGCTTTTTTGGCCATCTCTCCATAAATGACGTTTGTGCAGCAGCCGCCTGGTCTTCTCTGCATACTTTTGTTAGCCATTACTAACTTGACATTGTATCCAGGAACGGGGCTTCCTTCGGCTTCACAGTTCTTCATCATGTCCTTCCATGAGGCCTCCCGGCATTTAGGGTAGCTGGGGACTCTGACCCAAGAGTGAGGAACAGTGACATGGATAACATCAGATAAAGAGTTGTATACTTACCATAACTTGGCATCTGTATTATCCTGTGTCACTATTCATCACTATCACTATCTCTCCCTCTGTCCTCCATCCTGTAGAATCTAGAGGATGTAGAGGTGTTCAATTTGGTGGTCAAGATCTTCCTTAGCTGCTTTCTGGTGAAGGGCAAACTCGATCTGAGGAGTTAGAGAGCAGCTAAGGATCGTGGGAGTGGGAGAAGCTTGAGCCTTGAAGCTGTCTGTAAAGTGCCAGCTTGATCCGATGTCTGATCCAAGACCTAAGAGTGATGAATAGTGACATAGAATAACACAGATACCAAGTTATGGTAAGTACATAACTTTTTTTTTCCAGCAGATATGGAACCTTCAGTATTTCAAGTTATTGCTGTTAGAAATAGTGTGAGGACCTGTCTCCACCTACCTCAGAAGATAAGGAGTATTTCTTTCTGCAGTAATATTTCCTTCTGTCTGCAGGCAGCTACAAAGAGCTTAGATCTCTTTAATGCATATATTCTGGGCATTCTCCAGTTTCTTTTAAATTTACTCAGGTTAGGTTCTAGTCACTCCACTAATGTCCAGCTAGCTGCCATATCCATGTAACATAAGGGAAATGTCTCCCATTCCATAGCTTCACACAAGTTGTTTTATGGCCGTCTTGAAAGGGACTTTTTTCTGCATCCTCCAATAAAAGAACCTTTTCTACCAGGGACCTTAACTTGGTTCAAAGGAAGATTTTATTAGTTCTTTATAAACAATCTTCTTTGACACAACTGAATTGTCTGTATTGGAAGACCTTGCTTTTGGTACCGTTTACTTCACCAAGAAGAATTTCTGTATTACTGGGCTTTGTCTTCTGATACTTAGTACCTGATTTTTCATAAAGATGGAGTTTCACTATGTAGGTATCCATCCTTTATTCCCAAAATTGCATTGGAAGTAACTTAAACCAAATGGTACATTTGCCCGTCTTTCTCCAAACCATTTAAACTGAGGAGAGTATATTCTCCATAGTCTATGTAATTATAGACAATTAAGAGTCTTACTCCACAGAAGAAAACAGTTTGGAAGACATTCTCAGCTTTGTTTTTTTCGCCCCATATAAATGTGGGAAGAAAATGTGCAGTGTATCCCTACCTGTCTGTCTGTCTGCATGCCCTTTGTCTATACAATGCAAAATAAAGCCTGGCCAAACAAACCCAAAGCTCATTCTGCAAGATTCATTCCTACGTGCATGGTCTTCAAAAATTCATTGGTGGATGAAATTTGTACTGCAGTAACTTGGTCTAAGTTGCATACATTTACCAGCCATTTTAATCTGGATATCATCTCTCTGTATCCAGTATCATGATACCACCCAAGGCTATGGTAGATTGGATAGACTGGACAAATGAGATATGGTGGTTATATACTTACTGTAATGCCGAATCCCTTCATCCACGTCTGTCCAACATGACTACCCCCCCACCCCCTTCCTAATCCTCCTTTTCCAGAGGGATATGGAAGACCACCTTGAAGCTGTTCTCCATTTTTTCTCTTTCTTACTTGGATCCCAGGAACTACCGTCCCATCAGTCTGACAAGCCTGATCTGCAAGGGCATGGAACGCATTATCATGGAACTTATAAACAAAGACATTGGCAACCTCCAGACACTGGACCCCACCCAGTTTGAGTTTGTGACGGGCCGATCATGTCTCCTGAATCTGATTGACTTCTTTGAGTCGGTCTCCAGAGCTGTGGACGAGGGTAAGGAGGTCCACACAGCCTATCTGGACCTCGCCAAGGCCTTCGACACCATCCCCCACTCTGGAATCATAGATAAACTTACTAAGCTGGGCATAAATCCCTACGTCACTCGATGGGTTGCCAACTGGCTTACTGACAGAACCCAGACTGTAAAAGTAGCCGACTCCAAATCCAGCTCCAGACAAGTGACAAGCGGAGTACCTCAGGGTTCAGTCCTGGGACCACTCTTGTTTGGCATCTACTTCTCTGAAGTACAGGCCAACACTAAGGGACTCTGGCTAACAAAGTTTGCAGATGACTGCAAACTGTGAACCATTATTGAATCCCCAAATGATGTGGATATTCTACAAAAGGGCCCTACAGAAACAGATGCCTGGTGCCAGAGCCATGGGCTCAGGCTTAATGCCAAGAAATGTATAGTCATCCCCTTTGGAAAAAAACATGTACCCATGAACTACCACATAGGTGGCAGGACACTAAACATCGAAAATGTGATGCGAGACTTAGGGACATAAGTGGACAGTGGTCTCACTTTCGATAACCACATCGCCACAACAGTCAGGAAATCCTTCTACGTGGCACACCTCATCACAAAGGGCTTTTCATCCAGAAAAAAGGAGGTCATTGTCCCACTGTACTCATCCCTCATTAGACCCATTATAGAGTATAATGCCCCATTTGGTATGTACCTCACAAGACATCTGCAACAGCTGGAAAGGCCACAGAAATACCTCACTTAAAGAATCACAGGCCTAAAGCAGATGCCATATGCTGACCGTCAAAAAAAACTCCAGCTATACTCTGTGACATATCGTCTACTCAGAGGCGATCTCTGCTTAACATACAAGGCCATGTCAAACCCTGAGCTATTGGACATGCATCACTTAAAGAAATCCCAATCCCTCAGAGCCGCACGCTCCAGGGATCTAAACCTTATCACAATGAACAAAACATGCTGGAGGGATAGGTTCCTGACCCAGAGACTCCCCATACTCTGGAATAGACTGCCCATACATGTCAAGCAGAGCACCTCATTGGCCCTCTTGAAAAGTAACCTTGATGATTGGATGGGAGATAGGAAATTCACCCCGGGGATCATGTCAGTCGCCCTGCTAGACAGGGGCCCAGAGAAGTAAATATTGTGGGGAAAAAATTTCCAGGAAATTGTAATGGCTAGGCTTGCATAGGCCTTAGGGCCGGTAGCCTAGTACCAACCTGTGAACTTAGTACCTGTAGCTGTTTGGCAGCTTGATCGAGGGAAGTATCTGCCCAGGAGGATTATGGGAAGAAGTTTTAAAGGAGCTTAAAGCTGGAGCTTTAGTATTACCAAACTGGATCCGACAAGTAGCCCAAGGACCAATCAGTCATATCAAACACGAGGATGGAGGGATCCAGTGTTATGTCAAGTACATAACTTTTTTTTTTTTTTTTTTTTTTTTGTATTTTTTCTGTTGCCAGTCTTTGTGAAAGTACAATAGTGCAGCTAAGGATGATGATCCCTTGATGAATCAAGAGTTAGTCTTTTTGATATTTTGGCTCCTGATCTTTATATATATATATATATATATATATATATATATATAGATCTATATATATATATATATATATATATATATATATATATATATATATATATATATATATATATATAAAATATATATATTTTATATATATATATATGTATACATTTTTTTTTTTTTTTTACTACTTGCATGCCACAGCTAACATGTTTATATAAAATAAGTGTATGTATAGACATACATAAAATGCTAAACAAACCTGGTGCACAGCCCAGAAATAGGTGCACGGTTTCCACATAAATCCAAACTGCAGCACAAAACCAGCACTCCAGTAATGCTTGAAACCTTTATTAAATCCCATACTTTAAGTAATGTAGTCAAAATAAATATAAACTGCACATCTCTACATTCAGTACTTAAGAAACAACAACAACAGATCTAGATTGCCCTAACAATAGATGACTAGTAATACCCAGTACTTGAAACTACCAGTACTCGTTATGTCCGTGTTTGTACATGGCACCTAAATTGATGATCCATCATCTCTCTTTATAATACAGTATCTTGTATTTTAAAAATTTTAGATAAATCATTGCCCATTACTACATTGATAACACCAAAAATAAAATGTGAGGAGCCACGTTCAAGTTGGTGCTTGTATAAAGCACTTCTAGATTGTATACAATTTATGTCACTCAAGTGTAACATTATTTTGTCTTTAAAAGGTCTAGAAGTGTGACCAACATAGAATGCTTGCATTGACACACTGTCATGTATACAACCCACTCAGTATTACAAGTAGTAAGATGTCTAATATCATAAACATTCATGGCATTGATAGAAGTGAAAGACTTAGTCTTGGAAACCACCTTTCAATATACACAGTTTCCACAATGTGTACTGCCACTTGGCTTATATATAGTGGAGTCTGATCTTTTAGCAATACTCTTCTTAAAACTGAACAAATGTTCACCAATATTTTTTCTTGTTCTAGAACTAAATTAAATCAAAGAAGTATCCAGAAAGCCAAAAAAAATTCAGCAAGGCCAGACCTTTATTAACAAACACTATGGTTAAGAGCTTTCATCATAAAAATAGACCTCTTCAGAACCATTGTGGATGAATTCAAAATAGATTGTGTCCCTAGCACTGAAACATATTTCTTCCCTTGATGTAGAAGAAACTATGGTATGTGCACATCTTATTTCACCATACCTATAGCCTCTTTTTATAAACCTATGTTTCATTTTTGAAGACTCAGTTTCAGATGTATCTGTGGAACTACAAATCCTTGTGCTTTCAGAATATTCCTTATAATATGATCAGGATGGCAACTGTTTGCTTGTAGCATAGAGTTTTTTTTTTGTAAAAGACTTCCTATATAAACTTGTTAACAAAGAACCATCAGTGAGTTTGGTTACATTTACGTCAAGAAAATCAATATTAAACTTATCTGCCTTGCCCACAAATTTTAAACTAAAGCTGTTCGAATAAAAGTATTCCCCAAAGCTTTTCCACATTTCTGAAGATCCCATCCAGATACATCAGCAGTCATCCAAATGCTGACGCCATATGTCAAGATACTTTTTAAAAGGGATCTTCATTGTAAATTAAGTTTAAATCCAAAAAGTCCATAAGCAGGTCCACATAAATGGGAGCAAAAGGTGCTCCCATAGCGGTACCTTTAATCTGTAAGTACCAATTCTGACCATATCGAAACACATTACGCTCAAGCACGAAGCCTAATAATTCCAATAGAAATTCCACCTGAAACTCAGAATGTTGAACCTGAACAAATAATTTATTTTATTTATTTATTACATTTGTTAACCGGGAAATTCCGACTGGGCCAGGCGCCCGTTTTCAGCAGAGGCCTGGGGAGAAAAGCTCCACAACAGTACAGTTTTTACATAGTCAGAGACTGCCTTTGTTCAATGTAGAGTAATATTAAGACATTAATATACAATTATATTTACAATAACGTAAGACAGTTAAGGCAAAAATTGATCCACAGAATAGCATTGTTGGACTCTAAATGTGATCAATTAACCTTGTACACAGTTTCCTATAAGCAGTGTTGGCAAGGTAGCAAGCATGGGATTAATACAAGGAATATTTAGTTGGTGTGGGATCAGGGAGAATTTGTAGCAATAGTGACGTGAAATAAATACCTGGATGGGGTAGGCAGTGTAGGGAGTGAGCACAGGAGGATTAGCCTGCGGTAAGGCAGGAGTAAAGCCAGTGGTTAGTTAGGAAGTTTATTAGTAGTTGTTTGAACTTGTGATGGTGTGGGTTTTTTAGTAATTGCAGGAGGGAGGATATTCCATAATCTGGTAGTTTTATTGGAACAGAGACAGTCACCTTGATAGTTATTAGATTTGATGGTGACCTTTAGTGTAAATTTAGTGGAGGATCTCAGGGTCCTGGGGTTAAGATTTGGTTGGATGAGATTGGAGAGGGCAGGGCAGTTAGTGGGAAGGTGAATTATTTTATGGACCATTAATAGTTGGTTGAGAAGCCAGAAGGTTAGGGAGTTCAAGCCATTTTAGTCGAGAGAGCACAGTACAGTGGTGAGTCCTGCGTGGGACATTCTAAGCAAACTTTGCAATTTTGTGATAGCAGGATTCTAGATTATTTAGGTCCGATTTGCGAAGGTTAGTGAATATGTGGGAACTGTAAAGGAGAGGTGAATGTAAGTGAGAACAGGCTGTGGCAAGCCTGGCATTGTGGGACAGGTATGGTTTGGCCCTATATAAGGTGCCAAGCTTGATGTGCACTTTTTTTGATTGTTAAGGAGGCATGTTTTTCAAAGGTTAGATTCTCATCAATAATGACCCCTAGGAGTTTGGTATGAGTTGTGGGTTCGATCTTTGTGCCGTTTGAGGAGTAAATTGATAGAGGGGCATTGCAAGTTTTGGATTTCTTGTTTTTGAAGATTATATGTTTGATTTTGTTTGGGTTAAGAATTGATGATCTGAGAGGTATTTTTCAGGTCTATATTAGAACACTGAACATTCAAAATGTCGAGTGTTCTAATATCAAACTCTATGAATCGAAAATTTAAAACATCGAACATTTATAACAGCAACATTTTTCATAGGGAAAAAAATTGCTGTTCCAAAACACATGCACACAACACAAGCACACCAAACAAACAGAAATCCACACATACAACTAAACTCTTACACCTAACCCTACACTAAACTATACATACACCATTAACTATCCACTTACAATTAACCCTAACACTAAGGTCCGTCACTATTGCACAGTCACCTCACCTGCGCCCTAACCCTAACTCACCTACCCTGCCCTAACCCTCATGTCCACACAATCGCACATTTACCTGACCCGCGCCCTAACCCTAGCTCACCTAACCTGCCCTAACCCTCACGTCCACACAATCGCACACTTACCTGAACCCAACCCGTAACTTCCCACCACAGCGCTGAAAATACTGAAGCAACAGAAATGGACAACCAAATTCTTTCCCTAGGAAAAAATTTGGTTTTCTGTTTCTTCGATATTTTCAGCGTTCGCTGAAAACAGGTCAATATTAGAACACTTGAAATTTTGAACGTTCGGTGTTCTAATATAGACCCTAATTTTCTATGCTAGAGAAGGATGACTGCATTTTTATTTGAAGTTGTAGGGGTGTTGGGGCAGAGCATATAAGGGTGACATTGTCTGCGTATTGGATGGTCGTGGTAGTTTAGTTGCTGTGCTGAGATCATTTTGTGAATAGGACGAAGAGGAGAGGGCCTAGTATCGAACCTTGGGGGACGCCTACAGAAATGGGGAGAGGGGGGAGAGAGTATTTTGCCATTTGATGGCCTGCTGCCTATTTGAAAGATAACTGAAGAACCAGGACAGAGAGGGTGGGTTGATGCCGTAGGTAGAGAGTTTGAGTAGAAGTTGGTGGGAAACGGTGTCGAAGGCTTTTGACATGTCCAGAAAGATAGAAGAGACTGCCTGGCCTTCATTTAGAAGTTGATGAATGGTGTTTGTAAAAGAGATTAGGACAGTGGAAGTACTGTGTTTGGGTCTGAAACCGTGTTGTGAATGGGATAAGATATTATTGAGAGTAGATGGTTGAGAAGCTGTTTGTGTATGCATTTTTCTAGGATTTTGGCTGTGGGGATAGAATGGCTATGGGGCAGAAGTTGGATAGTTCTTTGGAATGGACCTCCTTTGTGGAGTGGGATGATATGGGATATTTTCCAGAAAGTAGGCACATAATGTTCGGAGATTGAGCGATTGATCAAGTTAGATATGAGGTAAGCAATGGATGGGTCTGCACATTTTAAAAATAAGCCAGTATTTATTGGCATGTATGCCCCCTTCGTGTGGTATGCTTTTGTATAGAGATTAAACATCTAAAGTATACAAATAAGAATTGTTAGATAACCTTTAAATCATTCATGAGCTGTAAAAAGTCAGTGTTATTTTCAACATGAGCCTGCACTAATTGTAATGAAGGTTTCAGTTTTTCTAAATAAACAGATAAAGGTTCTGTAAGGGAACCTCGTCCAGAAACAATTGGTCTTCTGGAGGGCTCGTACATGATTTGTGTATTTTTGACATAAGATAAAAATATTGTGGTCTAGGATCATCCACTGTCAGATGTCATAACACATCATCAGTAATCATACAATTATTTTTCGCTTCATTCAAAAATTTATGAACTAGCCTTTTGAAATCTGCCACTGGATTGATAGGCAACTTACAGTAGGAAATAGCATCATTCAATTAACTTTTAGATTCCTTAGCCTAGTCTTTAGACCCCCATATAACCACTGTACCACCCTTGTCAGCATTAACCACCACTGTTTGATCATTATTAGCAAGTGTATTCTAAGCCATTAAATGCTTTTTGCTGAAATTATAATTATAATTTTTAAAAATGGTGTTTTGACTTGCACGGAGATCTCCCACCACTTGTTCAAAGATTTTGGCCGCTGGGTGGTATGGTGGCTGGAAAGTAGATTTCTTATATGCTGAAATTTTAATTTTTAAAAATATTTTGACTTGCATGGAGATCTCACACCACTTCAGACATTTTGACTGCTGGGTGGTAAGGTGGCTGGAAAGTCGATTTCTTAAATATAAAAGAGCTTTTGGATCTTATTTCCTCCTCTTCTTTTAGACTATGATAATATCTAGTGCCTCTGATTTTTCGTCCAGTTATTCCAGTACAGATACAGAAACTGATTTAGCAGATAGTATGGCTGTTAATTCTCCCTCCAAGAAGAGACCTAGGGGCCTTTTAGACATGCAAAAAGAAAGCATAAGAACAGACATCGAAGAACCCTTCAGGAATTTGATGAAGAAGTGACTTTAGATTCAGAGTAGAGTGAACCTGATGAACATCATTTGGTAGCACACTTAACACCTTTTGGTTTTTCAAATGCTGAAACTGAAGTATTAAACCCAGGTTTGGGATTTATTCCTTTATTTTTTACATCTCGGTGCTCAACTGTTATGGATATTAAAAGCTTTTGTTGCATTTTAAATTTAAGATATTATCATAGTTAAATTTAGAATGCATGTTCTCCTTGGCTTTTTACGCTAGGAGCCCACTGGCTTTATATATAACTATCCATTCTGTGACAAAATGAAAACAAAATGTTGAACCATTGTGGGAATGGGACATTTGTTTAACAGCAAAGAATAGACTGAAACAGTTGTTGGGGTGATCTGTTGGGAAAATTGTCAGTTTTAAGGAGATAAAAACAGCCAAACTAAAAAGGACTAGGTAAACACTTCCATTTTTAAAACAATCTACTATGGTAAAGTAGTCTGTGTTATTCTAAGTGCATTATATCTTGATTTTGCTGCCATCTAGTCTGCATAGTGGTTTGAATACCTGTGCAGATTTGAGGTTGAATATTCTTGATATTTAAAAGTTGTCCAAGGAGAAGACTGAAGCATATTTACTTTTGATGGATGACACTTGTGATCCATTTTTCTTATTTTAATTAATGGTGTCATTGTTCTGATTTGTGTTTTAACCTTGTAACTCGTTGTTTGTAAACTTTGATTACTTCGATCTGATGAGATCTGTTTTATAGATGAAAGCGCTTATTCAGTCCTTTTTATTTTGATAATTTTTATTAAAATTTTTATGGCTGCTCAGCATTACAGCTGGTTATATTCTGAATTTAATATTAGGCTAGCTGATTGTCAAGAATGTATTGTTCTTGTGTAGTTTCACATATATGCTTGGTTTAATATATTTCTCCAGCAGTGTTTAGGGATTTCTTAACATAGACCTGTTCTATATTACTTTCTGCTGATCATTTTTGGCAAGGCACAGAGAAAGTTTAATTATTGTAGTGTGTGTAATGTCCTATTCCTACATTGCAGTATTCATTACGTGAGGGCTTTCCTGCCATAAACTATTCCAACATCTGGCCAGTGTATAAAAGCCTTTTATCACTGCTAGGTACGTGGGACATCGCACTTGGGCCCAAGGCAGGCAACAGCCATAAAAGAGACCGCATGTACCATTCCCAGAATTTCTCTGCCGCCAGTCCGAACGCCGTCTTTGACCATTGATCTGCTTGCCCAAGTTGTTGGTTGCTGTACAAGACTGTTCAGATAAGTGCACCATTGGGTTTTTTCCTTTACTTTTACTACTGCTTTTCTGTATGAGGTTACCTGTCATCTAGGAAAGGCAAGTGCTGTTATGGAAGACAAATTCCAGATAAAGATAGTCAAGACCAGTGTCCGTTTTGTTTAGATCTTAACCATGACCATAGGTCTTGCTCTATATGTCAGACATTTTTTCCCAAAACTCTGCATAGCCACCTTCATTCTCTTAATATTTTCCTTGAGAATCAAAGACTTAAGAAGTTAGAGCGGGACGCTATGAAGGATACATTGGGCCCGTCCGCACCACCTGTGAAGAAGGCTAAGAAGTTTAGGCCTGAAGCTTCGCCTGCACCTCCCATTCCAGACGTCCCTCTCAAAGCCAGTGAAGGCTAGGAAAACCATTTGGAATTTGGCTCAGATTTCTTGGTGGGTACCGGAGCAGAAACTGTCAGGGAGCCAGGTACTGGCAAATCCTCTGAGGTATTGCAGGAGTCCATTTCAGATGAGCGGGGGAACCTAGGCTCATATTGGAAGGTCTTCAAGGTATTCTTCATATCTTTGTTTGGGAGGAAGTACCAATGACTATTATAGAATGCAGGCCTACGTTAGTTCCTTCCACTTTCCATAAGGCTGCTGTGCCCCTTAAAAAGAAACAAAAAAAAAAAAAAAAAAAAACAAACCTCTTCCAGCTCCTTGGGAACCTCCACCTGACTGGCAGGCCTTCATGTAGGGATTATTTAATGCCTTTATGGCTTTGAAGCCTCTCACTGTTTTTTTTCCCCTTCCTAGCTCGCCTTCTACTAGTTCCTCTCAGAAAAGGTTACTCTGCCCAAATTTCTTCTCCCCGGAGTATGCATCACCTGAGGGAGGAGTCCAGTGGAACAGAGTCTCCTGGTGAATATATCACCTTTGGGAAGACTATTGCTTGTATGAATGAGTTTTTCAAGTGGGACTGCTCACAGTTTACTGATGTACAACGGAGATGATTTACTCCAGATGGATTCACATTCTCCCCCTGCTATGCCACCAGTTCTGCCAGATTTTCTGGATGCCTTCATTTCTGTTTCTGAGAGCCAGACTCTCAGCCTCCTGCCTCCAAATGGCCAAATAGGTTTTATAAAGTTCGAGGACTGCAAATTCCTTTATAAATGCTCTGCTGTAGACCCAGTGGTTATTTCTGTAGCTACTGATAAGCCATCCAAACTGTTGCCTTCCACTTCCCTTCTCCCTTCAGACAAGGAGAGTAGAACCATTGGAAGGCTGGGGGAAAAAGTGTAAATTTCAGCTACTCTTGCCTTTAGGGCAATCAACTATCAAACCCATATGAATAAGCATGCCTTGGCCCTTCATTCATGCCACTCAGCTACTCCCTGATCTTTCAGATTCAAATGCAAAGTCTCAGCTTTCCTCTGTTTTGGGGGTCATCTTCCCAAGTGGTATGCCATTCAATTAGATGTAGTTGTGATGCTGCTTGAAGCATCTGCCAGGGCTGCTGCCTCTGGCTCTGTTATAAGGAGACGCTGTTGGTTAAGGCTCCAACCCCTTCCTGAAGACTTAAAGGCCAAGCTGATGGATGCACCATTAGATAATAATTCTTTGTTTGGTATTGCAGCTACTACCTTGTTCAAGTTCCTGCAGGAGGAAGTAGAGTTGCAGGATTTAAAACATATCTTTCAGTCGTCATTTCCCAAATTCCAAAGGAACTTCCCAGTTAAGACTGCTTTTGTCAGGAAACAATCTCAAACTCCTCCTTCCAGAGGTAAAAGGGGTGCCAGGAGACCTGCTCCCTTCTAAACCCTCTCAACATTCTTCTAAAAAGCAGTCTTTTCCAGACAAGCCAAGTAGTCCGAGTGACTACTTGGTTCCCTCTGGTGACATTTCCCTCTCTCAGTGCCTTACTGTCTCCCTTCCAGTCTGGAAACACATCACTCACGATTCAGGGGTTCTGCCCATTATCCGCAAAGGATATTTCATGGCTTGGAAAGCTGTTCCTCCTTTCATGGGAATTCCTCAACCACCTCAAGAACAACTTCCTTTCTTCCCAGAGGTGCTCCAAGAATTGATATCCCGAGGAACTATCCAAAAAGTTCCACTGTCACAAAGGGGAAGAGGGTTTTACTCAAGGATGTTCCTGGTTCTCCGGAATGATGGTCGATGGAGACCCATTATGAACCTTTCTCATCTCAACACCTTCCTAAAGGTCCCAACCTTTTGTATGCTTTCGCTCCAGAATCTGTTTCCTCTCATTCTTCCACAGCCCTGTTTGCCCTCCCTGGATATGAAGGATGCCTACCTGCATGTTCACATTCATCCTCATTTACAGAAAATTTTTACTTTTTTCTATTGCTTCCTCACATTTTCAATTCTGTGCTTTGCCTTTGGTCTCTCTATAACACCAAGGATTTTTTTTACAAAATGTTTAACTCCTGTGATTGCTTTCTGCAGACTCCAGGGCATACAGGTCTTCCCCTGTCTAGGTGACTTCTTGCTTACAGGTACCCCTACAAGAGACCTTTTTTTCACAATCTCTAGTTTACTTCTACTCTTCTGTAAAGGTTGGTATTCATGGTCCTGAGGTGTAGGATTCCGACAGATCTCATTTTGGCCTCTCTTCCTCCACTGAGTAGACATTGAAGTTTCTGTGGAGGAAGAGAGACCAAAATGAGATCTGTCTGAATCCTATAGCCCAGGAAGATATGGTCCTGTGATAGGGTGGGCTTGAATTTTTTTTTTTTTTTTGAAATTGACCGTGAATCCCATTTATCCAAATGGAAGAGGTTTTCCATTTGGTGTCTTTCTCATAACCTAGACCCACTAAATGTGGACATTCCTTTGGTTCTACGTTACGTGTGCAAATTTGAAGGCTGGGTTGGCTTATTCTTCTGTGAAAGCTCATCTTTAAGCTATTTCTGCATGTCTGTCTCTGTCTTCCCCTTTGGCATCCAGATTGGAGGTTAAACTATTCCTTAAAGACGTCCTTCAAATTAGACGTCCCAACAAACCTGTTCCACATCCCTGGGACCTTAATTTTGTTTTGGAAAAGTTCACTGTGGCTCCTTTTGAGCTTTGCAGTAACAGCTACCCCTGCAGTATTGGACTCTGAAGACTGTGCTTCTAGTTGCTATTACTTCAGTCAGAAGGGTGTCTGAACTACAAGCCTTGATGACATTTCCACACTTCCTGGTTTTCCGTAGGGACAGTCCATTAACTTGCCCACCCTTTCCCCCCTCCACAGTCTTCCAGTGAGAGGATCCTACACAGCTTGGATGAGCACATACAGTTTTATTTGGATAAAACTAAAGCTATCAGGAAATCTCATCAGCTTTTTGTTTCTTTTCATCCCAGGGTTTTGGGAAGGCCTGCTTCCAAGCAGATTGTTTCTACTTGGATTTCTAAAGCAGTTTCCTTTTGTTATGTTTTCATGGTATGAGTCTTTGTTCTCTGTTAAGGCTCACTCTACTAGGGCTTTAGCTTTTTCTGGTGCTTTTTTCAAGGATTTGGATACTTCCTCCATTTTAGAAGCAGATACTTGTACTTCTGTGCATGCCTTTACTAAACATTACAAGTTGGATGGCATTTACAGGTCCAGAGCAGGTTTTTCTGGAGCCATTCTTCATGGCTTTGTAGAGAGCGCCTGGGCTGCTTCTTCCGCCCTTTTTTCCTTCATCAGCTGTGGTACTCTGTCTTATTTAATGGATACTGCAACATAGAAAAAGGACATAAAATAGTTGTGTAAAATCTTACCATAACCGTAGATGTCCTTCTCTTCCATGTTGCAGTATTCTGTCAGTCCCCCCTTCCCCCATTTCTTGTTCTTTATTTGGATATGTTTTCCTCCTTTGTAGCCTAGGCTGCTTTTCTTCCTGGGGCATTCAGTTCTGAAGATGGTATGTGTGGACATCACTTTTATGGCTGACACCTGCCTTGGGCCTACATGCGACGTCCCACATACCTAGCAGTGGTAAAAGGCTTTTATATACTGGCCAGATGTCGGGATCGTTTATGGCAGTGATTACCTCATGTAATGAATACTGCAACTTGGAAGAGAATGACATCTATGGTTATGATAAGATTTTACACAACTATTCTTTCCTTCCAGTTGTAAGAAGAAGAAATAGAGAAGTATTGTTTGTAGGTGGTAGGAGTGTTATTAAAACTGAAACATTGATAAAGGACTGCATCACTTTGTAATTGTTTGTTCACAGAAGGATAGATCATGCTTTTGTGTTTTCTTTTTCTTTGACTCTTAAGATACGTCAATGTGTAGCTCCATTAATGTTTGGGCTTATTTGAAGGCTTGATGTGGGACTTTGCTGTCCTCATTTATCCAAGCCGATTTCTTTACAGATGTAGAAACAATTGCTATATTCCACAGATCACTTCATAGAGGAATTGATGTAGTTAGCATTTCATTTTGTTTGCTGAAGTAGTATCAGAATTTTTAAAGTTTCAAAGGATTCTCTCTCGTTATTCAGAGAGTATAATATTCATGTACAGTACAGTAAGTGACGTAACCATTTAACATGTAATAGTGGAATTCTAGTGTGTGTACAGCTGCAGTTCATGGAGTGCAGCTGTACCATAGACTGCTGATGCGTCGTAGTGGATCTGGCTGGAATTGTTGATTGTGTTTTTTGGAATCATTTCATTTCAAGTGATGTGTGAATTCTACAGCTGTAGACATTTACTAGCTTTACATTAGTGAGTGATCTGGAAGAGTGATTAGTAGCTGTGTGACTCTGTCTAAGCAGCTTCCCATTTGTTTTAACAACTGCTTTGGTTTGCATTACATGCATACTTGCCTGATTTTCTGTGACTTGTTTCAGTGTTTACTGTGTTAACCTTCCAGTATTGGTGTGTACACATAGTACCTTAATACACAGACACGAATGTGCAGATTTATAGAACTGACTGTTTCTGTGGTAACTGCCTAATGTCCTAGTCTCTCCTGTTCCTTTAGGGCTTTGACCTTTGATTTATTTTAATTAGGAGCTAGGAGGAGTTACAGCATCATGCAAGTTCCTTGTTCTATAAATAGTAACGCTTTATATAGTTCTAGGATTGCTTTCCTTCATCTCAGAGTTAACAGATGATTATTTCAAAAAGGTTACGTTGAGGTCTGCTGGATTTATTTAGGTTAGTTGATTAAAAGAGTAGCAGTTTGTAATTTTCTGTCATGTTTTCTTTTTGGATATAACAGACAACCTTACTGATTCCTTTAATGCAGTAGACAACAAGATACGCTTTGTTTTTCTGATCATACCCCTTTTTTTCATTTTACCGTGTCTTTTGCTGTCAGAGTTATAAGAAGTTATTGTTCATCATTTTTCATACATCACCGAAGGTGTATTTTTCTGTAATTTTAACTATGAATAACGTATTTCCTTTTTGTTAGGTTTTGCGAAGCGGCATTTGCTAATCTTAAAAGTGAGGTCATTACTATTGTGTACCTGGTATTTATTTTTATGCAGGCCACCTTGTTGATTTTTTTACATGCCATCCTTAACATCTTTTATTGAAGTAATACTGTTATGCAGTCACCGTCATGTCTGGTCATATTCAGCCAGTTCCGCAAGTTTATATCTGAAAAGGACGGACTAAAAAGTAAAAATTCTAGTATAGAGAGACCCATGGGACACCACTAGTAACCTCATCAGAATTGTTGTCTGTCTAATGTTTTACCCATTGAATTATATGTGGATTGGCATTTAATGGTTTAATCTGTCAGTTTTGTGGAATAGTGGTGAATGCATCAAACATGATAAAGATAAGCAGCTTACACTGTCAGCCCTTCAGCAAGTGTTTCTGTCACCTAAAGCCATAGCAAAGGCAGGAAGAAGGAGCCAACTGCCATGAATGCAAGCTGTTAATGGAACATGATCATAGCCGTGTAAATTACACGGTGTAGTGACATGAGTGGTCCCTTTTTAGACGTAGCTGATCTGATGTCAACTTTCATTTATTCCTCAACATGTGTGTTCTGATCTGATCCTCGGATCTGACTCTGCCGCTTTTTACAGCTTGTGGCCTACTAAAAACTCTCAAGCTTATCCCTTACCCATAATGCTACGGTCCCCTTTCACACTTCAGATCTCATTTACTGCTCTTTATTTGTAAAGAACCCTTGTTCTTCCAGGAGTCAAAAAACAAACAAACAAAAAAAAAAAAAAAAAAACAGAAAAGGTAGAGATATGGAGGGAGGGGATTTGAGGAAGGCTGAAATGGAGAACACAGATGGAACGTTATGGTGAGTACATAACTTCTTTATTTGGTGTTGTCAATTTTCATTCATTCTGGACATAACAGATGGAAAGTTTTGTTAAGTACATAACTTCTTTTTTCATCTAAGTAGCTTCCAACTGCTTAAATGACATGTTTGCTACAGTTGAGTAAAGTTTTTTTGTTGTTGTTCAGCAAGGAGATATACAAGTTTATGTAGCCAGTTTAGGCTTAAGGTCCTTTTCCTGTCTTCACAGCTCAGTTAAGCAAAAGGGAATTGCGTAACTTACATAGCTGCTTAATTGCTTCTTGCTTGGGAGAAGTGGGACACCAGTTGTGGATATTGTGTAGAGTGTCAATTGACGTAGCTGCATCTCTGTTTTTGTTTGAAGAATGCCACAAGATTTGGAAGGTAGGATCTGCCCTTAACTGTCATCCCCTTCATTTCCTCATCGTAATGGTTGCTTTGCTGTGGGATAAAAGCTAGCATCCAGCTTAGGAACCACTGGTGTAATCCATTCAGCATTGGTAGCTGGAGCTCATCTACTCCTTCAGTGTTTGTTATAATTTAATTTATGTAGTGACTTCATGTACAAAAATGGACCAGATCCCTTCAGTTGCTTTTGACACTGCCTCCTTTGATGTTGGGTTGCCCTCTTGTTTCAGGTGTTTCTCTCATTGTTCCTTGCTCCTTCTGACAGTGTCCCCTTGATGCAAGTGTTGGTTCCCTGTTAATTAACAACTACATAGGCAGTATTCTGCCCTCCCTTCCTGAGTTGCCTTATCGTTTGCTAGAACCCATGTCAGAAAACACGGAAGTCATTCTCTTTGATCTCGCTATGTACTTGCTATACCTGGGCCTTCGTTTTTGAGACTGCCTCATCTGCTTCTTTCTTTATCTGTAGGTCAAATCTGGAAACTCTCTCCTTGCCTCTTTCTTTAACTTGGTGAACGATTAATTTGGAATTAAGACCGAAACAGTTGTCAGTGTTAGGTTGCATTTTTTCAGCAGTCTGACGTCTCCTAGAGTACATGGCTATATTTCATGCTTTGGCTATTAAGTCAGCCCAAGCCAGCTATAAAAGTACACTGATTGCTCTTCTCTGTTCTTTTTTGCCACTTGTACTAAGTTGACGGTTTGCTTAGAGTTGCAGCTGTTGACCTCTGCAGACATGTTTTTCAGCCATGTGAAAGAAAAAAGTTTATTTAACTCCTGTTAAAGTAATCTGCACATTTTTTTCTTTTTAATTAATTATGTCATCTTCGAAAATCACCAAGTTATTTTTTGACCATCATCTTCTCTCAAAGATACCCATCTACTGAAGAATAGAATTAAAGACTGTATCCTTTGTGCTTCTGAATAATAGCAGCTAGTAGAAAAGCTAAGAATGTGCTGGTCTTTTATAGAGCACAGAAAGTTGCAAGGCATTTTCTCTTGCTTTTCTGTCAGGTTGTGCAGCTATTGAATGTGGAAAGATTAAACAGAAGTATGAAAAGAAACCCGGAGTGTCTCCAGAAGAAGACTTTTAAGAAAATTGTGATTTGTGGAGCCATTGGGCCTTTTCATAGTTTGGTCTCTCTTTTGCTAGATACTGGCATTTAGGTTTTCCCTACCACTATGGAAAGTGAAGCCCACTCAACTTCCTCCTCATTTCCTGGTCACCCATATTTCTAAGGAATCTGTGAAAAAAAAAAACGATTAATGTCTTTAGCTAATTTCTGACTCAGAATTTAGCTCAGAAGAGTTTACAGCTGAGGTAACTGGTCTGCATTCAGCAGCTATTGCAGAAGGATTACCATAGCAAGCATCTTTTTTTTGTTTCATGCTTTTGCGTGACAAGGACTTTGACAAGGACTTTTTCCACACTACTGTTTGTTTACCCCAAGGACAGTCTGTCATCATGAGTGTTCTGTCCAGGTGTTTGTTGCCAAGAAGGGAGTGCAAGCCTAATTTCAGCCTGCCATGGCTTCATCAAAGGCCTTTAAACGTCTTCCTGCTAAAAATAAAACATTTTGGGAAGAGGGGCAGAATGCAAGGAAACTGAGGATGTGATGGATGACTCAGAATTTTTGTGGTCTCACAATTCTTTGTGAGGTGGGGTCCTTTGCATACCCGGACTCCCAAATCTGTTGTAGTTGAGGCCTCTGACACAACCACTGTGCATGTGCCCACACCTTCAGTTTTGGTATGTCCTCCCAGACCAACACCTCCAAGGTACCTCCAACAGATTTGAGATTCTTTGGCATTCAAAGCCCACATTACTTATTTCAGGAGGGAAGGGCGGGATCCCCAAGATACGGCATGCAAGGAGCTTCCAGGCTACTATATTGAAGCTTTGTACCTTGCCAGAGACTGGAGGCCTCCAAGGAGTCTGTTCTTGAATGTAGTAGGCACAAGATACTGAAAGCTAAGAATTTGCAGCCTGGCTTGCCTATGTTGGGCAGTGCATCATCCCAACTCCCACTCAGGCTTCATCTTCAGGTACCCTGGTTCATCTGGCTGAAACCATTGTCTTATCTGAAATCTGAGGGGTCTGAGTCAGATATGTCATCAGTGTCAGAAGTCCCTTTTAAAAAGAATTGGAGTTTGGCATAATGGTTAGGGTTTGATCCTCACCTCTGAGGGAAATTGACAAGCTTAAAATTGCCTACAAGGGCAGCTAGCCTAGTACTTGCCTGTGATCTTATAAAAAGGTGGATCCCTGTGAGAGAGATTCCATCTTCGCTGACTCTGAGACAGATGAGCTAGCCTATGTAAGCATGTTCCTATCAGCTGAAATCCCAGACTTTAACACTGTCTTCTGTTTTTCCACCACTTTTCTTTGGGGTACTGTCAACCAACTGAAAGAAACCTTTCAGTGGGATTTCATCTAGTGCTTTGAAGCCCAGCTTCCCTGAACTTGGTCCCTAGCTGTCACTCCAGTGCTATATATCCTGGAGGATTTTTTCAGAATGCATCCCTAGAGCCTAACTTCTTCCCATCAACTCCCAAGAAGCCTGACTGATTATGTAGAATCAAGGAGTCCTGTAGATGTGTTTATAGAAATGATTTAGCTGATTCAGATGATGTATCCCTTGGAGCCTAGCAAGGGAGCATTTTTGGCTGCTACCAGGAAGGACATCCTAAATGACAGACAGCAGGGCTCTGGATAGATTTGGGAAGAAAGTATATGCTGCGGCTGTTGCTCCGACTTTCAAGGCTTAAACTGTCAATGTTACATACTTTCTTACCAACAGACCATGTTGGAGCAAATGAGGACCAAGGTAAAGGAGAATGAAAGTAAACGTTGAAACCAGAGTTGCTGTATCTCTGTGATGTTTCTTGTTAGGTAGCCAGAGACTCTAAGAAGTGTAGCTACAATGTTGTGGATGCATTCTATGGAGAAGTACCAGTGGTATCAGTTATTAGAAGATCTGCTTTGCTGAGGACCCCTGTCCCCAGCCGTCGATGTGCAGTGGGAGTTCCTTAATGTCCTGATAAGTAAGGATTTCCTCTTTGGATCCCCTGCTGAAGAGGTGTAAAAGAAACTGGAGGTGAAAGGTAGGGGTACTCAGTCTGTCAGGCAGATTTTTCACACATTTGTGCTTAGATACAGAAAGAATTTCCTATCCAAGACCTGGCCTTCAAACCCTAGGCAGGGACCTGCCAGATCTGTCGAAGGGGAAAAAAGTTAAGTAGAAAAGAGTAGTATGCAAAACTCAGAAAAACCGTAGGCCCTCAGGGCGGAAACCACTCACCCAAGGGATCATCCATGACTCAGCCTGCCCACCCCTTCTCCATCTTCCTACATCAAAACTACCCCAACCATCTCCTCACTATCTTCACCTAAAATTTGGAAGGCAGTCTTCCATATTTATGGAAAACTGGAGAGTAGTCATTTAGGACAAATAGGTGTTGAGCATTATACAAGAAGGATATAGTCTCCATTTCTTAGGAGGACCTTGTTCAGGGGATTTCCTCCATTTAAAAACGACCAGAGTCTGTTCATTCCTTAGGTTCTCAGAGACCTGTTAGAGATGGGGTTTATAGAAAGACAGCCCTGGGGGGTGTGAGGCACAGAATTTTACTCTAGACACTTATCTTCACATCCCCCATAAGAAAAAAAGCAGTTCATTTCCTTGCCCTTTTGCTTCTACAGGACAAAGGGCTTTTAGATATTTCCCTATGTAGATGGTAGCCTTATTTTAGCAGTCCTAGCTGCTCTCCTCCAATAGGGAAGGTGCATTGTCTCTTACAGGGCCTTGTACCTTGAATGAGGCAGGCAGGTTATTGCAGATTGTCAGAGCTCCAAGAAGCTGAGGCTGCTAAAAAGTAGTCATGAGCCAAAAGAGGAGTGGGCACTCAAAATGCAAAGTTGTACAAGCGGAGTGAGATGGTGTCCTGCCTCGGGAAAACAGAAAATAAGAAAAAAATACTGAAATTATGTCCCTCATTCTGGTAGTTAAAGCCTTTCTGCCTACTACTCAGTGTGGAGGTAGTCCTACAAGTCCAAACAGAAAACACTGAAGTAGTGTAGTACATAAATAAGGATGGGAGGACATACTCCTACCCATTGTACTGGCTATCTATGCAGGTTTGGAAAATTGTAGTACAGAGGGGACATCGCTGAAGGCCAAATATATTCTTTCTGATCAGAAAGTGAAGGCAGACATGCTGAGTAGGACTTATGCAAACCCCCATGAATGGATGCTGCACAAGGAAACATTATTGGATCTCACCAGCAGGTGGGGTATGCTGTAGCTAGACCTGTTTGTCTTGCATCTGAACAGGAACCTAGACAGTTTTGCTTGAGAGACAACTCCAGGTGATGACAGATGCCTTCTCCCTGAACTGGACAGGACTATTTTGGTGTGTGTTCCCTCCTATACCCTTGTTCTCCATGGTTTGACATATGTTCAGGAGGAGATTCCAGAATGACCCTCGTAGCTCCCTTTTAGCTAAAACAGCACTGGCTCCTCCTGCACAGCTTGGCAAGAGGAAAACCCTGGGTACTGCCACAGTAAATGGACCTTCTTAACTCGGAGCAAGGGGTCCCTACTACTCCCTATTCTGACCACACTGAGGCTAACATCCTGGAAGATCTAACACTATTCCCAGGCAGGCACAGATTTTCAGGGGACATGGTAAACATCATGAAGGAAGCTAGGAAAACCAGCGCAAGAAAATAATACCTTGTAAAGTGGGAAAGGTTCTCCAGCTACTGCAACTCCAGAGACCTTGATCCCAAAAAGGCTAAGATGGCCTTGGTCCTAGAATGCCTGTCAGACCTCTAAAATCAAGTTTAGCTTTTACACTTATGTAAAAGTTCATGCTTGTTTTCTGCTTGCCCACCCTTGGATACCCTATATGTATTCTAGGCCTTCAGCATTTCATGTCCTTCATCTTAGACCTCCCAAGAGACAAATGGCTCCATCATGGAACCTTAATTGTATGTTATAGAAATTGACATCACCTTCTTTTGAATCAGCAGCCTCTTGTCCTATCTTCTTTTTTAGAAGACAATGTTCTTTGTGACTTTTGCTCTGCTTTGTGTTTCAGAACTACAAGCATTAATATGCAAAGAGCCCTTTTTAATGTTCAGTCTAGATGGAGTGGCTTTCTGAACCAGTCCTTCATTTTATACCCAAGATAGATAATGAATGAACAAAACAATTCAACTTCTAGTGTTTTTCCCCCCTCAAACCTCAGAAATCGCAAGAAAAGGACCTTGCATTCATTCCCTTGATGTATGAAGGCAGCTGAGATTTTACTTGCATAGAACAAAATATTTCAGGAAAGTCGACCAGCTGTTTGTTTTGCAAAAGGTAAGGAGAACAAGTCTATTAACAAGCAGACCCTTTCCAAGTGGCTGGGGATATTGCATTACATTTTGCTGTCAGTATGATAGGAAGCAAGCCGCAGGTCTCACAGAATGCATTTGACTAGAGCTACAGCTGCCACCACAGCTTTCCTTAGAGGAATTTCCACCCATGCTTATCTGAAAGCATCCACGTAATCCCTAGCATATACCTTCTGCAGACTTTGCTGTATATGAGCTATCAAGAGCAGGATTTGCATCTTTTGTGCTTCAAGGACTGTTTTTCAAATAGTCCATCCACTTTCCTACTTCTCCCTGCTTTTGGAGTTTATTAAGAGTGAGGGGCTCGGCAGTAAGTACTGTGCTGAAGGAGTGCGGTTGTTCGGTACTTCACATAATTGTAGATGTTTGAGTTGTTTCACTGGTGTAGCCCATGCTTCCTCCCACCATTCCATTTGAGTCCTGTTTTACACAAGTCCTTGTGGGTTGGAGTGGAAATCTCGTCCGTTCCGACTGTCTCATTCATCCAAGCCTCAAGACTTTGAATCTCACTATGAGGATGATAAGTTTTTTAATTTCCCGGCACCTATATTCTGAGTGTGTGCTACAGGTATTGCAGGAGGCAAGAAAACCTGTCACTAGAAAATCCTGTATTTCTAAATGGAAGAGATTTTCTTTTTGACGCTGCAGTAGAGATCATGATTCATCAAACGTGGGTGTCCCCATGATACTCAGATGTTTGTGAGCTGCTCAACTAATGCTTTGTGTTTTTTTTATACGACTGTAATCTCTCTGCCGGTTCAGCTTGTCTGCCAGTATATCCTCCTCTCTCTGTTCTTTCTGCACTCTCTAAAGTCAAACAGTTTCTCAAAGACATCCTCCATATTAGGTCCCCCTAGAAAACCAACTCTTCCTCCTTGAGACCTGAATTATTTACTGGAAAAATAACTTTGCTCTCTTTCAAACTTGTGTCTTCAGTTTTCTTGAAATTCTTAACTTGGAAAACTATTGATCTGATGTAAATTTTCACTCATTCCTGAACATATGGGTTTGGATCCGATCCTCTGATTTCACTCTGTTGCTGTTTCACAGCTTATGGATACTACAAGCTCTTGAGTGCCTCCCTTACCCACAGTGTAGCAGGCCCCCTCATTCCGCAGATCTTGTTTGCCGCCGTTGTGAATGTAATTGGTCTTTTCAGCTCTCGAGTGTGCTTTCTGAAAAAATAAGTTATTCAAATTTTTTCTTGCTTATGGCTTTCCAACCCTTATTTGTTATCCTCCTTTTGCTTATTTATTAGTTTGTGCACTGGTAGTTCTTAATAATCACCATCAGTGGTAATTGTTCTATTTTTCTTCTTACTGTTTGTCGGCATTTATAGTTTCCCCTTTTTTCTTCTTGCTATGAGTAATTCTTGATTACCATAGTTGGTAATTTTTTTTCTCTCGTCGCTATTTGTTATTTTTAAGTACCATTGTTGGTACATGTATTATTTTATTCTTGTAGTTCATAATAGCTCTTGTAGTATTTTTCTGGTTAGTTTTGTCTTTTTTGTTCTGGTGTTGTACTGTGGTTATTGCTGTATGTTGTTATTATCATGGCAGATAAACCATCAGATTTTAAAAAAAATGCAGCAAATGCGGGCGTAAGATTCCATTGCCTAATTCCCATAATCTCTGCGTGTATTGCTTGGTCCAGAATATTTGCAAGCTTCATGCTCCATTTGCAAAGTTTTTAACCCAAGACCTCTTATTGACAGAAAAAAAAAAATTAATCCTCAAAAACCTTTTCCTTCGGCTTTAGGAGAGTCACTGACTAGATGCCAAACCTCCAAACATGAGAAAGAGGTGGTAAAAAAGAGGCCTTCCCCCCTCCAATAGTGATCATGAACGCTTCCCACCTAGAGTGGGTGGGGGCATTTCGAGGGGGAAATGGTTCAAGGCACGTGGACTTGCCAAGAGGCCAGATTGCATATCAGTGTCCTAGAGAAGAGAGCAGTCCTCCTCTCATTGCAAGCCTTTCAGGAACCTCTCCCTCTAAGGGACCATTGCGGTTCATGCAGACAACATGGCAGTAGTCTGGTATATCAGTAAGCAAGGAAGAACCTGTTCATACCCCCTGTGCAGAGAGGCCATGAGGGTTTGGGAATGGATGATCTCTTCACACCGCTTTCTAATTGCAACACGTGTACCAGGGAAATCCAGCGTATTGGCAGACAAGCTCAGCAGATCTGTTCTGATGCCTCATGAGTGGTTCCTCAATCATTCAGTAGCAAACAAGATAATTCAACTGTTGGGGTCACCCCTGCTGCGACCTCTTTACTTCTCCTCACAACAGCAAGTGCAGCAGCTATTTCACTCTGATCCCTCCTTCATGGAGCTCCGCTTGGTATGCTCTAGTCCATGATTGGCCCCCAGTTTCCTTTATGCTTACCCCTCGCTACTACTGATCCCAAAATTTCTTCAGAAAGCCAAACAGTTGAAGAGCACCATGATCCTCATTGCCCACTTTTGGCCTCATTAAATTTGGTTCCCCTTCCTCTGGTCTCACCTGAGATATCCTCCATGGATATTGGAACCCAGACAGGACCTCCTAACTCACTCTATGCTAGGACTCCACCCGGATCTCCTCGCACTCAAGTTAACTGCTTGGTTTTCCAGTTTCTATGATAGCGAGGTGGTCCAGGTTTTCCTTGCCAGTGAAGGCTATCATTCTAGCTTCCCAGATAGGATCCAACAAGAAAGTTTATAAAAACAAGTGGAGAAGATTCTCAATTTGGGCTGTTAATCACCACATTGATAATTTCTCAGTACCTGTTTCTTCACTCTTTTCATTTCTTGAGTGTTTATTTAAAGAAGGTTCTGGTTTTGTAACTATTAAGTTCCAGTTAGCTGCCATATCCAATTTTCATTCGGGATTATCTTTTGGATCTGTTGCTTCAACCAGGTTATGTAAGGCCTGTATGAAAGATGATGTTCTTCGTGTTTCACTGTTGCAGTCATCACCTGTGTGTTATCCCTGCTGCGGTAGCCCTCAGCTGGCCCGAATACCAGAGTCGATGTTTTTCTGTGTCGGCTGCAGTCGCTACCGAGACCCTTTCGAAGTCCGTTATGCTTGTAGCTTGACGTCAGGTCGTCAGTGCTATAAAGCAAGACAGCCGACGTCATTACATCAGTCTTTCTTGCCGTGGAGCCTGTAGCAGAAGCAGTTTGCACGAGTGTCGGTCGGTCGCTATCAGAGTTGGAATTTCAGTTGAAAATGTCTAAAGCTAAGTACCCCGTTGGGGACCCTTTTTTCTTGCACTAACCGATGTCCGAAAAAGTTAACTATTGTCTCATCTGTGGAAAGCAGGTCCCACGCTGATACTTCCATTTTTACTGCAGTCCTTATTTAGGCCCAGACCACGACGTCCCCCCATTGCCAGTTCTGTGCCATCTTTGATGCAAGAACCATTCGCCGTAGAGCTCTTTTTGTAGACAGTTACTTTCGTGTTCCTCTTCGCAGTCAGTTATGGCATCAGTCAGCCAACAATCCATGCACATTGCAAAAAACACAGGGATAAGGATAGAGACAAACCACACAAGGCTAAGCCTTCCAACGATACTACCGCTAAGCAGGTCATCAGTTCTCCGGAATTCAGTGAGTGCTTTTGCAGCCCCTGATGCCTGATTCGATATCTACACAGGCCTCTACTGAGACCCTTTTGGAGTCCGGTATGCCGCAGAAATCTTCTTTGTCTTCTGAGCCTTTGGCTGTCTCTGCCTCAGTTGGGTCTGGAACCATGACGCAGGCATCGGCTTCCGAGAAGGCTTTTCGAACTACTGAATCTAGACAAAAAACGATGTCTTCTCATCCGACTACCGTCTCTATCAGACCGACATATTCTGTCAGGCCTAGAAGCCAGGCCACTCCTAGGAAATCTGCTTCTAGCCACCATCTTGCTCCTGCTCCACAACCCCAAGCCCAAATGGTTAAGATGGCGGAGGATCTCATCTCCCTTATCAGGGGTAGTCAGGCCACAACTTCTAAAAAAGAAAAGGCACCCTTCTCCAGAAATTGACAGAACAGGATTGTGAGGAATCTGACTATTCAGATTTTGAAGAGGAACAGCAACCTCAGACTACTTATGAGAATTCAGATGCAGAGGAATACATCCCTTCTGCCTCCCCTCTAGAGGACCTTTCCTTTGGGGAAACCCTTCACACCCTCCGGGAACCCTTCCAGTGGTAATCTCAGGACTTCCCCCAGTCTAAGAAAAGACTTAGAGAGTTTCTGAACCTGCCCCAGCACAGACCCCTGGCCATCCTCCCTATTTTAGAAGTGGTGGATGATGTTTCCCAGGAATCCAACTTAGCCCTTGACTCCCTCCCACCTGCTCCCAGTAAACCTGACAGGTATTACAGAGTACCGGATTCTCACAAATACCTGTACAGAAATCCTGCTGCAGACCCAGAGGTCATTACACAGGGACATAAAGGAGCTAAGACTAGTTCTGCCAATAATCCTATTCCTTCTGACAAGGACTCCAGAGCTCTGGACAGATGGGGTAAAAAAGTATACACCTCTGCAACCTTAGCTATCAGAGCACTCAATTGTCAGTTCCATATGTTAAAATTTCAGCAACACACTTTGCAACTATTAAAACAAAAGATTTCTACCTTTCCTGACTCTGCCAATTCAAAAGAGTTAGCAGATTTACTGCACTCTGCTTGTCAAGTGGCCAAACACTTATTACACTCTGGATATGATGCCCTAGAAGCCTCTAGCAGGGCAGCAGTGACAGGATCTGTCATTAGGAGATGTACATGGCTGAAGGAACAACCTCTCCCTAATCATGTCAAGTCTAAATTTATTAATGCACCCCTAGATAAGGAAAGCTTGTTTGGAGTAAAAGCAGAAGAGGTGCTTAAAAAGATGGAAGACGAAGCAAAATGTACACAAACAGTAAAAGATCTCGTTCAGGTTCATCCTCCCAGGTTCAGCAGGAGCTTTCCCCTCTAAGCACTGGTCCTTCCCTGCACCTAGTAGACAGGGCCAAGGTAAGCCCCGCAGAGACAGACCATCCAGGCCCCTATCCCAGGGCCAGCATAGAAGCAAACAGTGGACCACTTCAGCCCCAAAGGCAAGGAGTTCTAAGCAACTCTTCTATGGCAAAAACTCACAGTGACTCCCCCTTCCTCCTCTGCCCTCCCTTCACTCGTCAAAAAGTAGGAGGGAGGCTCTCCCTCTTCAAAGAAAATTGGCTTTCTGTAAGAAAGGACCAATGGGTCTTAAAGATAATTTTTCAGGGATACAAATTCTCTTTCAGCTAACTCCCAGTTCCAAGAGGGTACCCAGACTTGCGTCCAAATCAGTGGGCAAAGGCAGTGAAACAGGTCCAAACTCTCATATCCCAGGGGGCAGTAGAACCTGTCCCCTCAGATCAAACAGGCAAAGGCTTTTAGTCCAGATTATTCCTTGTTCCCAGAAAAGAGGGCACTTGGTGCCTCATCCTGGATTTAGCCATTCTGAACACCTCCCTAGTGGTCCCCAGATTCAAAATGCTAACTTTGCAGCAGCTGCTGCCTATGCTAACAAAAAGTGCCTGGCTTGTGAACCTAGACCTAAAAGATGCCTACCTCTACATCCCAGTAAGGGAGTCCTGCAGGAAATTCCTGCACTTCAGAGCAGGATCACAACACTTTCAGTTCTCTGCGCTGCCCTTTGGCTTATCTACTGCACCCAGAGTAGTCACCAAATGCTTAGCCTCGACCATAGCATTTTGCAGACAGAGAAATATACAGATTTACCCTTACCTGCACAACTGCCTCATTCAGGCAGAGTGCAAAGAAAACCTGCTTCAGGACCTTCTCTTTGTCAAATCCTTCCTAACCTCCCTAGGGTTCACCATCAACGAGAAGAAATCAAAGCAAACTCCTACCAGGAAGATCATTTTCTTGAGAGCTCTGCTAGACACAGTATCCAAATGGCCTTCCAATCCCCAGAAAAACAGAGCTGCCTGCCTCTCTACTTTACCCAGCTGGCTTCCAGAAGTCACCTTACAGCGAGGAAGTTCCTGCAAGCCCTGGGATACATGGCATCTTGCATCCTTCTAATTCTTCTGGCTAGGCTTTACATGAGAAAACTTCAGTGGTATCTAAAGAACCTTTGGTGCCAGCACTCTGTCTCTAGATACCTCTCTCCCTCTGATCCCATGTATAAGGAACAAGTTTCTCTGGTGGGCAGAGGCCTGTGCCAAGAACAAGGGTCTTCCCTTCATCCTTTGCCCTACCGGCCAGACCATCACCACCGACGCCTCAAACATTGCTTGGGGCACTCACCTAGCAGGCAGGTGCACCCAAGGTCTTTGGGATGCCCAGCAGCTTCACTTACACATCAGTCAGAAAGAAATGATGGCAGTACAAAAGGCTCTGACATCCTTCAAACCCCATCTCAGGCCAGGGGTTCTCCTTATAAAAACAGACAACACCACAGTAATGTAGTACATCAGCAAACGGGGGGGACCCAATGTTACCCTCTGTGCAGTCTAGCCATGAGCCTCTGGCTGACAGCCAACTCCATGGGTCTACACCTAATTGCCTAATACCTACTAGAGGTCAACAACACCCTGGCAGACCACCTAAGCAGAAATTTACTGGACCCCCACGAATGGCAGCTCCACAGGGAAATCCTTCTGCAAGTCACTCAGGACGTGGATCTCTTTGCCTCACATCTCAACCACCAGCTGCAAAAGTTCTGTACTAGGGAGTATCGCCTCCTAGCGTTGAAGGTGGATGCCTTAACCTTCCCCTGGAACTCTCTGTTTGTGTACGCATTCCCTCCTCTGCCCCTTATTCCCAAGGTACTAATCAAAATAAGGGAGGAGAGACCAAAGGCCATCCTCATTGCTCCAGATTGGCCCAGACAGCATTGGTACCCCTTACTGTGCAGTCTGACCTTACAGCTCCCCCTGATCTCAAACCTCTTGACCCAGGTGAGGGGGAAGATACTGCACCCAGACCTGCAGACTGTCAATCTTTCAACATGGCTTATACCTTAAAAGCTAACAAGGAGTCCCTGTTAAGCAAACCGGTCCTAGACATTCTCACAGAGGCCAGAAGGCCCAGCACCAGAAAATCTTATGCAGGGAAATGGAAAAGATTCTCCTCCTGGAGCTAGTCCAGAGGGGCCAGTACCTCCCATCCTTCCATCCCTCTTATCTTGGATTACCTAGCCGAGTTGCTCAAAAGTGGCCTCTCCTTCTCTTCTATTAAAATCTATGCCTCAGCCATTTCAGCTCATTACGATTCAGACGTACCCCTCTTCTCTCATCCTTTGATTAAACAATTCCTCAGAGGGGCTTCTAATATCAGACCTCCCAGAAGGCCTCCCATGCCAGCCTGGGACCTGAATTATGTTTTAAAAAAACTAACCTTACCTCCTTTCAAACCTGCTGCTTCAGCAGAATTGAAATACCTCCCCTGGAAGACTGACTTCCTACCAGCTATCACATCAGCCAGAAGGATTTCAGAACTTCAGGCACTCATGGCTGTTGAGCCCCTCATCTTTTTCCATGCAGACAGAGTCTTCCTGAAGACTAACCCCTCCTTTATGCTCAAGGTGGTATCTGATGTGACCCTCAACCTGACCATACACCTTCCCACCTTCTTTCCCAACCCTCACAACAAGGGGGGAAAGAATTCTGCACTCGCTAGACATGCACAGACAATTCGGATACTATCTGGACTGTACTAAACCCTTCAGAAAAAAACAGACCAGCTGCTTTTCAGCTTTGCCCCAGGGGCAGAAGGGAAGCCCATTTCCAAGCAAACTATTCCCTAATGGCTATCACACTGTATCCATTTCTGCTACAGACTACATGGGAACCCCCCCCCCCAAGTCTATTCATATCCATTCCACTAGGGAAGCCTCCACTTCCACAGCCTTCTTCAGAGGAGTCCCCACCAGGGACATCTTGGAAGCTGCCACCTGCACCTCTGTCCATACCTTTACAAAGCATTACCACCTACCTCTTTTTTCTAAGTCTATGGCAGGGTTTGCCTCTGCAGTTCTGCAGGGCTTGCTATATCCCATGCCTAGGGCTCTAACCTATACTTCCACCCCTCTCCTCAGCTTTTGGAATCCTCCCACAGGTGGTGACTGCAACAGTGAAACATGAAGAACATAGTATAGTTGTGTACACGTACCATAAATGTAGATGTTCGAGTATATTCACTGTTTCAGCCCTGGTTTCCCTCCTTCTATCCTCTTCCCGTAGGGGGACATAAGCTTCCCATGGTGGCTTTTAGCCACCAGGACCACTTTACCTTATTTCCTTGTGCTTCTGATGGGTTAGGGCAAGAAAAACTGATGTAGTGACATGGGCTGCCTTGCTTTAGAGCACTGACGACCTGAAGTCATACTACAGGTGACTGCAGCCAACGCAGTAAAACATTGACTCTGGTATTTGGGCTGGCGGAGGGCTACCACAGCAGGGATAACCCACAGGTGACGACTGCAACAGTGAATGCACTCTAACATCTACATTTATGGTAAGTGTACACAACTCTACTTTTTTCTTCTCAAACCTTTGATCAAGGACCCGACACCTCCGTGGGGATCTGACTGTTATCCTGCAAGGTTTGACTCAAAAACTATTTGAAACGGCTAGTGATTGTGATTTGAAATATTTGTCCTAAAAGTCATCTTTTCTCTTAGCCATTACCTTAGCAGAAAAGGTTTCTGCATTGCAGGCACTTTAATCTAAGCCTCCTTGTATTAATTTTCACAAGGATAGAGTTTCCCTCTGTACTAATACATCATTCATGCCAAAAGTGACCACAGAATCTAACCTAAATCAGTGCATTCAGTTACTAGTGCTCTTTCCTGACTATCCTAACAAAGGAGTATATATGCTGCATTCCTTGGATGTTCACAGACAGTTACGTTTCTATCTTCATAGAACAAAACAATTCAGAAAATCTGATCAGTTATTTGTCTTGTTCTCGCTTAACTGTAAGGGTCGAGCAGTTTCTAAAGTGACAATAGCAAAATAGATAATCAGTTGTATGTTATGTATTTATGAGAAAAACATATTAACAAGCTTATGAAGGCTGCTGGGGAGAGGATCTCCTCTTCTCTTCTGCCTCACACTTCCAAGATTTCACCAACTGTGATGTGTTTTGGGGGGATGTGGAGTAACCTCCCCTTTGTCAAAATCTGTGTCTGGGAAGAGAGACTCCAAAGGGGTGTCAAAGCCCTAAAGGAATAAGGGAGACTAGGAGATTAGGCAGTTACCACAGTAACAGATGTTCTTCGTGTTTCACTGTTGCAGTCATCACTTTTGGGTTATCTGCTTGCAGTAGCCCTCAGTCGGCCTAATTAACAAAGTCTTGGGTCCTGCGTCAGTTGCTGTCCCTTCTTCCATGACGTCAGGTCATCAGGGGTATAAAACATGCAGCCATCGCCATTACATCAGTCTTTCTTGCTGTGCGGTGCCCGAAGCAGAAGCAGTTCGCAAGAGCCTGGTCGGCCGACTCCTGAAATTTTCGTTTTCGAGTTTCAGAACCGAAGTCTTCAACTAAAGCTAAGTACCCCGTTGGGGAAACCTTTTCTTGCTCCTTACCAATGTCAGTAAAAGTTAATAATTTCATTACTTGTGGAAAGCAAATACCTCATAAAGATTTTCATTCGTACTGTATTCCTTGCCTAGGCCCTGACCACAACGTACCGTGCTGTTGGTTTTGTGATTTGTTTAATCAGCGCATTATCCGTCGTCTGTATATTTTCGCCTCTAAATATTTTGGTTCTCGGTTTAAGTATCCAGAAATGCCATCGGTTAGCCATCCGACTACCGGGATTCTGCAAAAACGCAAGGATAAAGACAGAGACAGGCTGCCAAGGTCCAAAACTGCTGACGACGCTTCTCCTAAGCCAATCGCCAGTTCGCCGGTACTCAATGAGGTGCTTTTGCAGCCCCTGATACCCGCTACTTCTGATTCACAGGCCTCTACTGAGACCCATTCGGAGTCTGGTATGCAGCAAGATACTTCAGCTAGGGAACCTGCGGATGTCCCTACCTTGGATGGGTCCAGAGCCGCTGTGCAGGCACCGGCTTCTGATGGTGTATTCAGGCCTATGGACTTGCATATAAAACCGACGCCTCCTTCTTCTTTTAGGCCTAAATCTCAAACCATGCCTAAAAAACTGATGCTCCGGCCTCTATGCCTAAAAAACAATTGATAGGAGTGGCTGAAGATCTTATAACTCTAATCAGGGGAAGCCAGCCTCCCCCTTCTAAGAGACCTAGTACTGAAGTTTGTTTATGAATCTTCTGACCAGGATTCTGATTTTTCTGATGATCTGGATTTGTCCTACTTATGAGGATTCTGATGCAGAGGACTCTATTCCCTCTGCTTCCCCTCCAGAGGATTTTTCTTTCGGTGAAAACTTACATACTCTAAGGGAGCATTTCCACTGGGAAAGCCAGGATTTTTCTGATTCAGAAAAGAGGCTTGGGGATTTCTTACTCCTGTCTCAGCATAGGCCTTTAGCTATTCCTCCTGTACTAGACATTGTTGATGATGCTTCCCAGAAAACCTGACAGATATTACAGGGTTCCTGATTCACACAAGTTCCTTTTTAAAAATCATATTGAGGATCCAGAGACTATTTCACAGGGACCCAAGGGCATTAATGTTTCTACTGCTAAAAATCCTACCCCTTCTGATAGAGACTCCAGGGTGCTGGATAGATGGGGTAAGAAGGTTTACACTTCTGCAACCTTGGCCATTAGGGCTTTAAACTGCCAGTATCAACAGAATGTTATTGGATTGCTTGAACAGAAAATGATGTTGATTCCTGACTGTGCGGAAAATAAAGAATTACAGGATTTAATGCATTCTGCTGAACAGGTTGGAAAATATACTTTGCAATGTGGATTTGATTCTTTAGAGGCCTCTTGCAGGGCTGCTGTTACTGGTTCTGTGCTCAGAAGGCATGCTTGGCTTAAGGAGCAATTTTTACCTGATCATGTTAAAGCTAAATTGTTGGATGCTCCCTTAAATCAGGACCGCCTGTTTGGCAACAAGACTGAGGAAGTTCTTAAAAAGATGGAAGATAAAGCTAAATCTATGCAAACTGTTAAAGATTTCTTACAAGTTCAGCCTCCTAGATTTAGTAGGCACTGGCCCTCTAAAAAAATGGTCCTTTCCAGCCTCTTCAAGGTCTTCTCAAGCCAAACCCAGACATGGCAGAAACCCCAGGTTTCAGTCTCAGAGGACACACAAGACTAAGCAATGGGGGGTTTCCGCACCCAAATCAGGGAGTAGTAAGACTCCCCCCTATGGAAAACAGTCTCAATGACTTGCTTCTAAAACTTCCAAGCACTTCCCAACTGAATGCTCCTTTAGGCAGAAAGATTGGTCTGCAGGCCAAAAACTGGGAACTCATTACCCAGGACAAATAGGTTTTAAATATAGTGTCCCAAGGATACAGATTTCACTTCCACACCTTACCAACACCAACCGGGTGGCCAGATCTACCTCCAAATCAGTGGGCAGAGGCCCAAAATCAAGTACTCTCTCTCTTAAGCATGGGGCTATTCAGTTGGTACCAGAAGAGGAAAAGGGACAAGGGATCTATTCGAGACTGTTCCTAGTACCCAGAAAAGGCAATACATGGCGTCCTATCCTGGACCTTTCTACTCTAAATACCTTTCTGGCGATTCCAAAATTCAAGATGCTGACTCTTCACCAGCTGCTTCCTATGCTAGGCAAAGATGCATGGTTGGCAACACTAGACTTAAAAGAAGCATACCTGCACACCCCTATTAGGGCGTCTTGCAGAAGATACCTATGCTTCAAAGCAGGCTACATGCACTATCAGTTCTCTGCACTGCCCTTTGGCTTATCTACTGCTCCCAGGGTATTCACAAAGTGGCTAGCTGCAGTCATTGCATTTTGCAGGCAAAGAAATATTCAAATATACCCATATCTGGACAATTGTCTAATTCAGGCAGAAAGCCAGGACATACTTTTGAATCATCTGGCCTTTGTTCAAAGGGTACCGACTTGTCTGGGGTACACCATAAACGAAAAGAAGTCACACCTGGTACCCTGTCAACAAATCATATTCCTGGGAGCAAGCTTGAATACAACTTCCCAGATGGCTTTCCTCACGCCAGAGAAACTGATTCATTTGACAACCTACTTCAAACAAGTGGCCACAAAAGCCCAGTTATCTGCAAGGCAAATACTGCAAGCCTTGGGGTTCATGGCCTCCTGCATTCTTCTAATTCCATATGCAAGGCTGCTTATGAGGAAACTGCAATAGTATCTCAAAAGCCTATGGTGTCAACATTCACAGGATGTAGAAGCAATGATTCCTATCATACCTTGCCTACGCCTAGAGTTCCTTTGGTGGCAGAGGCCTGCCACCAAAACAGGGGGCTACCATTCACACTAAAACCCTGCCGCCCAAACCTTAACAGATGCATCAGACTATGCATGGGGGACAACCTGGCAGGGAAGTGCATTCAGAGCATGGGGGACAACCTGGCAGGGAAGTGCATTCAGAGCAAACGGAACCCAAGTCAAATGCACCTGCATATCAATCAAAAAGAAATGTTAGCTGTACAGAATGCTCTGACAGCCTTCAAGGACCACATACTTCCAGGACAATTAATGATAAAGACTGACAACACCACTGTTATGTGGTACATGAACAAGCAGAGGGGTACACATTCTTACCCCCTCTGCAGAATAGCCATGGCATTGTGGAACACAGCCCTGAGCTATTAAGTACATTTACAAGCTCAATTCCTGCCAGGAAAACTAAATACACTGGAAGACGAACTAAGCAGAAACCTCATGGAAACTGGAACCAAGGATTTTCAACATTTTGACAAGCAAATGGAGGAGCCCAGATATAGACCTGTTTGCCTCCCCCCAAAACTGTCAGTTGGACAAATTCTGCACAAGGGCTCCCCACAAACAAGCTTAGAAAGTGGATGCTTTGTCCGTCAGCTGGAAAAACCAGTTTATGCCTTTCCTCCTCTGCCTCTGCTCTCCAAAGTATTACTAAAGATCAAACAAGACAAACCAAGGACAATTTTGATTGCACCAGACTGGCCACGCCAGCGCTGGTACCCCCTCTTGTGCAGTGTGTCACTGTGGGCCCCATGGCACCTGCCTCATACTCCTACTCTATTGTCTCAGCAGGAGAACCAAATTTTACACCCTCAACTTCAAACACTGAATCTAGCAGCCTGGCTAATTACATAATTTCTCCTTTACCGTCCCTCAGTGATCATTTTAAAGGCAAGGAGGCCTAGTACCAGAAAGTCTTACGCTGAAAAATGGAAGAGTCTGTGCCTGGGACCAATCTCAAGGGATGAGCACAACCGTGCCCAATTTACCTCCGATATTACAATACTTAACTGAGATGCTTCATAAGGGCCTGTCTTTCTCCTCCATCAGAATTCACGCCTCAGCCATCGCAGCTCATAACACAGAACCACCCCTCTTATCTCATCCACTGCTTAAGCATTTCCTCAGAGGGGCCAAAAATACGACCACCCAGGAGAGCTCCAAATCCAGCCTGGGACCTCAACTTTGTATTGGAAAAGCTCACCCTTCCTCCTTTCGAGCCAGCTGCCACTGCGGACTTAAAATTCCTTTCTTGGAAAACAGCTTTCCTTTTAGCAATCACTTCAGCAAGAAGGGTATCTGAATTACAGACCCTCATGGCAGTGTAGCCTTTCATCATCTTTCATGCGGACAGAGTGTCCCTCAGGACCAGTCCCTCCTTCATGCCCAAGGTGGTATCCAGTGTGGCCCTTAATCAGTCTATACATTTGCCAGCCTTCTTTCCTAATCCACAGAACAACGGGGAATGCATTCTGCACTCCTTAGAAGTGCACAGTCAACTTAGATTCTACTTGGACAGAACTAAACCTCAAAGGAAATCTGATCAACTGCTGGTGGCATTTGCTGCAGGGGCAGAGGGGGTAAGGCTATTTCAAAGCAAACCATTTCCAAATGGATAGGCCATTGCATTCATTTCTGCTACAAACACCATGGAAAACCTATCCCACAGGTGATCAGACCCCACTCTACCAGGGCTGCATCTACCTCTGCAGCCTTTTTCAGAGGCGTCCCTACCGGGGACATCGTAGAAGCTGCTACCTGGAGTTCTGTACATACTTTCACCAAGCATTACCATCTGCCAATTTTCTCTAAATCCAGAGCTGGCTTTGCCACTGCAGTCTTGCAGGGCCTTTTAGCTGGTCCTAATTCTATTTAAATTCCTCCTCCCATCCTTTAGCTTTGGGAATCTACCCAAAAGTGATGACTGCAACAGTGAAACACGAAGAACATAGTACAGTTGTGTATACTTACCATAAATGTAAATGTTTGAGTGTATTCAGTTTTGCAGTCCTGGTTACCCTCTTTCCAGCCCCTTCTTTTTTTGGATATACCTCTACTTTCCTTTGCTATCTTCAAAGGCATTTTGGTGTATTTGCTTTTTTGTTGGAGGTATAATCTTGTATATTTATAGATTTAATTGCTTCCCATTAAGGGGGCACGAAAAACTGATGTAATGGCGTCGGCTGCATGTTTTATACCCCTGACGACCTGACGTCATGGAAGAAGGGACAGCAACTGACGCAGGACCCAAGACTTTGTTAATCAGGCCAACTGAGGGCTACTGCAAGCAGATGACACAAAAGTGATGACTGCAACAGTGAATACACTCGAACATCTACATTTATGGTAAGTGTACACAACTGTACTTTCTATAAATCTGCACATTTGTGTCTGTGTATTAAGGTAAGTACCATATGTACCAGTACTGGAAGGTTAACACAGTAAACACTGGAACAAGTCACAGAAAATCAGGCAAGCGTGCATGTAATACAAACCAAAGCAGCTGTTAAAACAAATGGGAAGCTACTTAGACTGAAAGTCACACAGCTACTAATCACTCTTCCAGACCACTCACTAATGTAAAGCTAGTAAATGTCTACAGCTGTAGAATTCACACCAGTTGAAATGGAATGATTCCAAGGAACGCAATCAAGAATTCCAGCCAGATCCACTACGACTCATCAGCAGTCTATGGTAGAGCTGCACTCCATGAACTGCAGCTATACACATATTAGAATTCCACTATTAACATGTTAAATGGTTATGTCACTTACTGTACTGTATATGAATATTGTACTCTCTGAATAACCATTCCCAATACTGTTCCTCTTGATAAGGAAAGCGGAGTGCTAGACTGACTTGGAATAGAAGTGTCCACAGCTGCTACTGTGGCCGTCAAGGATACTAATTATTAGACACAGATGACCAAGTTTCAGATTCCTAAGATCAGCTGAAGTAGAGTACTAGAGGAGTGCTTAATGTGCATCAGAGGATGTAATCCCTAGACCGTACCACAACAGTCATTTGGCTGAACACTCCCATCAAGTGTGTATATGCAGTTGAGAATGCAGCATCTAAGGGCTGCAGCTGTAGAGTTAGTGATTTGAGACATGGCTGAGGCTACATCACCTACCAGTGGATGCCAAAATGCAACTCCTTAATGCTTCCGAGGTTAAGCATCTGCTGTTTGGGAAGCAACACAAAAGTTCAAGGGTATTAGAGGTCATATGTCAGGGTTATAGGCTGCAGTTATTAATAAAACCAAAAATGTTAGGCATTCCACCTGTAACAAGGGACCAAGTGCATATGATCTTCAGCCCTTGATACTGGGAAAACTTTTACAACTGGGGGGTATCATAGAGCTTGTGTCAAAACAGGATCGGAACAGGGGCTTTTACTGAGGACTTTTTCTAGTGCCCAGAAAGGAGGGCCTGTGAAAGCCCATCATGAACCTGTCATGGTTTAATACCCATTTCAAGGTTCCAGATTTCAGAAATGCTGACCTTGCAGGTCGTGTAGCCACTCTTATTCCTTTAGTCCCCACTGGTTATCCTAGATCTCGGGTATGCCTGTCTCCAAATTTCCGTATACAGGGACCAAAGGTGCTTTGTTAGATTCAGGGTGGGGAGCTCCCACTATTTGTTTACCACCTTGCCATTTGAAATGACTGCAATGCCCAGGGTTTTAGAGCCTGACTGTAGAAATTGCTTATTACAGAACCAAGGGCATTCACATTTACCCCCACCTGGATGACTTCTACATTCGGGCACTATCCTAAGGAGAAGGCATATAGGGATGTGCAGTTTACTGTGGACTGCTTTCTAAACCTATGGATTTCCTTGAGCATTCTTACGTCAGAAAAAAGTTGTTTCCAGTAAATGAGTCTTTGTAAATTATGATTGCAGCCAGGGGGTTTCTGGGGATACTGGGATTCATAACCTTCACAATTCTGATAGTCTGCATGGCTGGACTGACATAAGAAAACTCCAGTAATATCTAAAAGGTACCTTAACCAACATTCATAGTCCTTGAAGGAGCCAATCCTTAGAGTGCCTAGAAAGAGCATGAACAGTGGTCAAGCCTGGTCAGACTGAACCAGTGGATGCCTTTAAAATAAAGAAATTCATTGTTAGACACTAACCACAGATGCCTCGGACCTATGAGGGGGTAATGCACTTAAAAGGCCAAAAATTGCAAGGGATATGGGATGCAGCTCAAACTAGGAAACATGAATGTGAAGGAGATGATGGTCTTGATAATTAAAGCTTTCATGCCCATTTGGAAGAAATGGGTTTTGCAGGTGATGGTGAACAGCAGTGTCATGTTGTGGTTTATCAACAAGAAAATTGAGATCCATTTATCACAAGCTGGCCGTGACTGGGTGGGGAATGATTCTTCAGTTCTGGGTGAACCTAAGGGCAGTCTGCATCCCATCCCTATTGAACTTGGTATTGGATCAGATACAGATATGTGCTGCAGATCCCTTCAAATAGCTATTACATAGAAATGTTGTTCTCTGTATTGTTCACAAATAATTTATCCCAGAAACAGATCTGCTTTCTTCTCTGAGCAACAAAACAGCTTAGGAAGCTGAGCCCAAAACACCACAGAGAGCCTTGGGCAGTGATTTTTTTCAGATGGACTGGTCTCTTTCTGTATGCATTCTCTTTGCTGTCTCCTACTCCAAAAGATGTAAAAATATAGAGTAGACCCTTTTAGCCCAGACAGCATTGATTTTCCCCCCTCATTCAAATGACTGTTAAACTCCATATGCTGCCTTTGCAAATGGACCTACTAACTCTGGCCAAATGGACTTGGAATACACCCTGACCTAAATACACTATATTTTATTGTCTGGATACTTTAACTCTCTTGTCCTTGTAGCACCATTTCTCCAAGGATGTTCTGATCGTACTTTGGAAGGTTAAGAAAGTGGCCACAAGAAAATCCTACTTCAGTTGGAAGAGGTTTTCCCTCTGGTGCCACAAAAAGGATAAGCACCATAGCACAACATAGCCCATGTGACAGTGATGTGGCAATACTAAAGAGAATTTTTCAATTCAGGCCTGGAATATGCCTCTGTAAAGGTACATTTTTCAGCAATTTCAGCCACCATAGAACCTCCCCAGTAACTGTGTGGTCTGTTAAACATTTCTTGAAGATGGTCCTTACTTTTAGACCATCAGGAAAAGCTGTTGCTCCTCCATGAGATTTGAAATGTGTCCTGGAAAAGCTGATGAAGCCTCCTTCGGAGTCTGCTGCCTTAGCTCCCCTCCTCCCCTTCCCCCCAAATATTTAACATGAAAACAGCTTTACTTCTGTCCATCATCTGATCAAGTGGGATTTTAGTACTGTGCAGCTTGTGTACAGAGAGAGCCCTTTATTCCATCAGGACAGTCTGTCTCCGAAACAACCCCGCGTTTGTACCGAAAGTAGTAACTAAGTTCTCTTTCAGTCATTCACAGAATTCTCCTCCATTAGGATGTTAGGAGAATTAGGAAATACCTAATGATTAGACAAAACTGTTGGACCACTTAGAAGAGGAATATAAATGTACTTGCTTTCAAGTAAGGGATAACACTTAGGAAATGTGCACTTTTAGCATTTAAACATATATGTACATTTTAATGGTTTGCCAGCAACATAGCATACATTTACTCTTTCACAAGTAACATTGTGCTTTAATTGATCTGTGATGTTCAAAAACTGTAGATATGTGCAAAGCATTATTCATAACTAAACTGCATGATGCATAGACTAGTAAAGTGTAATCTGTCTCTCTGCAGTGCTACTACAGCAGTGTTAGAAATGTAAATGTAATGTCTTTCAATTGTAAATCACCTGTCTGTGAAACATGACTGCATCTGGGTCCCGAATGTATATGTAATATGTCTCCTAAATGTATGTGACTTGTTTCCGAAGCACAACTTCATCTGTGTCCTGCATATATGATTTTTTTCCCAAATGTATCTCACCTGTCTCCAAAACAAAATTTCATTTGTTTCTGGAATGTACATTATGTCTCCCAAATGTATGTCACTTGTCTCCAAAGCATGACTGCTTCTGTGTCTTCATTGTAAATGTCTCCCAAATGTGTCCCCTCTCTTTAAAGCAAAACTGCATCTGTGTGTTAAATATACACTGTCTTTCAAATGTTTGTCACCTGTCTCCACAAAGCACGACTGTGTGTCTGTCCTGAATGTATGCCTCCCAAATGTATGTCACATTTTCCCTAACCACTACTGCATTTGTGTCCTGAATGTGTGTGTAGTATGTCTCCCAAATCTGTTACCTATCTCCATAGCATTAATGTGTCTGTGTACTGAATATATGAGCAGTGTGCTTCTAAAATGTAGATTACCTATCGCCAAAACACTGATGTCTGTGTCCTGAATATGTGTGTAAAGAGTCTCCCAAGTCTGTCATTTGTCCCTGAAGCAGTATGACATCTGTTTCCTGAATGTACGTGTGATATGTCTCCCAAATGTATGTCATTGTTATACAGTACTGGGAATGGCCAAAAGGGTCTATACACTGGCCCACCTATGTGGTAAATAAAGTTTAACAAATAATAAGAAAAGGTTGTTGTGGCTCATCTTAGTTAAGATTTTAGATTGTGCTAAGATACTTCCGTGCAAACAATAAAGTTAATTACACATTTAAACCAACCCAAGGCAACATAGCAGTATTTGTATTTATTGTTTACTGTAATAAGTTTACAGATGTCCCCGCACTTTAATGTGTTTTGCTTTCCTGATGTTCTTCGTGTTTCACTGTTGCAGTCATCACACTTGGGTTATTCTGCCATGGGTAGCCCTCAGTCGGCCCGAATACCAGAGGCTTAGTATTTCTGCATCGGTTGCTGTTGCTTCAGGACTGACGTCCGGTCATCAGTGGTATAAAAACAGACAGCCGATGTCATTACATCAGTCTTTCTTGCCGAGGAGCCCGAAGCAGAAGCAGTTTGCACGAGTGCCGGTCGGCCGCTACCTGAGTTTTCATTTCCGAAATTGAAGTTGAAGTCTTCTAAAGCCGAGTATCCCATTGGGGATCCTTTTTATCTTGCTCTAACCGATGTCAGAAAAAGTTAACAATTGTCTCACCTGTGGAAAGCAAATACCACACCGAGATTTCCATTCTTACTGCATCATCTGTTTAGGCTCAGACCACAATGTCCCTCGCTGCCAGATGTCCTTCAAGGATGCATCTGCAGTCATAACAAATGGGTTGTCCTGTCGTCAGGCAGCCCTTCGGTCGGCCGGATTCCAAAGTCTGAGTCCAGCTTCGGCTGATGTCGCACTTCACCCGACGTCATCTCTGCTGGTCTTCGGGTATAAAGGCATCAGCCGACGCCATTTTCCTCGGTCTTTCTCGCTGCCAGTTTTGTGCTTTGTTCAACGCCCGAACTATACGTTGTTGGTCCCTTATTGTAGCTAAATACTTTCGCTCTTGATCTCCGTATTACGAAATGGCTTTGGTAAGCCATCCGACTACCGATCTTCCGAAAAAAACGTAAGGATAAAGACAGAGACAGATCGCACAGGTCCAAAACTGCTGACGATGCTTCCGTTAAGCTAGTAGCCAGTTTGCCAGTGTTCAGTGAGGTGCTTTCGCAGCCCCTGATGCCCGCTTCGACGGATTCGCAGACCAATACAGAGACCCATTTGGAGTCCGGTATGCGGCGAGACTTTTCTTTGACTATGGAACCTGTGGCTGTCTCTACCTTGGATGGGTCCGGCGCCGCTGTGCAGGCACCGGCTTCTGAGGAAGTTCTTCGCACTACCGATATTCGACACAAACAGATGACTTCTTTCGCGTCTTCAGTTCTTTCTAAAACTACCAAATTTTTAAGGGCCAGAGTACGAGCTATGCCTAAAAAAAGACCCAAACTCAAGAGCCTGCTTCCTTGCCACAATCACAGATGCTTAAAATGGTGGAATACCTTATGCTGATTAGGGGAAGCCAGCCTTTCCCTGCTAAAAGGAAAAGAGACTTGTCCCCAGCAGCTTTATCTGACCAAGAGTCCGACAACTCTGAGGTTTCTGATTATGAAGACATGCCCTTATCTGCTTATTAGGGTTCAGATGCAGAGGAATCCATTTCTCCAGAGGATTTTTCTTTTGGTGAAACCCTACATACCTTGAGAGAGCATTTCCACTGGGAATGCCAGGATTATCCTCAGTCTAAAAAGAGACTCAGAGAAGTTTTAGATTTACCACAGCACAGACCCTTAGCTATCCCTCCTGTTCTGGATGTTGTGGATGATGTCTTTATGGAATCCAGTCTAACTCCTGATACTTTACCTCCTGCTCCCAGGAAACCTGACAGGTACTACAGAGTACCTGACTCGCACACATTTCTTTTCAAGAATCCTACTGGTGACCCAGAGGTCATCTCCCAGGGACCTAAAGGAATAAAAGCAACTACAGCTAAGAATCCCACCCCCTCGGTTAGGGATTCCCGAGCATTAGACAGATGGGCTAAAACAAGTATACACCTCTGCAACTCTTGCCATTAGGGCATTAAATTGTTAGTTCCACATGCTGAAATACCAGCAACATACTATGGAGCTTATTAAGCAAAAATTATCTACCTTCCCTGACTGTGCAGAAAATAAAGAATTACAGGAGCTTATGCATTCTGCAAGCCAAGTCAGCAAGCATACCCTGCAATGTGGGTTTGACACCCTAGAAGCATCTTGCAGGGCAGCAGTCACAGGTTCTGTACTTAGAAGGTGTGCCTGGCTTAAGCAACAGACCTTGCCAGACCATGTCAAATCAAAATTATTGGACGCACCTCTGAACAAAGACTATCTGTTTGGCACCAAAGCAGAAGAGGTCTTAAAAAAGATGGAAGAAAAAGCTAAATCTATGCAGACAGTCAAAGACATTTTGCAAGTACAGCCTCCAAGATTCAGTAGGCATTGCCCCTCAAAACATTGGTCCTTTCCAGCCCCCTCAAGGCCACCTCAGACTAGACCTAGGGGAAGCAGACCCCCCCAGACAACAGTCTCAGGTTATGCAGAGATCTAAGCAATGGAGTACCTCCACTTCTAAAACAGGGAGTGCTAAGCCAGCCCCTTATGGAAAGAATTCACAATGACTTCTCCGTTCCTCCTTTCACCTCTGCCCAATTGCTCGTGCCCCTAGGAGGAAAACTTGCCTACCATGCAAAAAACTGGGCCTCCATCACCACTGATCGATGGGTTGTCAACGTTGTATCCCAGGGGTACAAATTTTATTTCCACACGCTGCCTACCCCAAAAGGGTTCCCATATCTTCCTCCAAACCAGTGGGCAGAGGCACAAAACCAAGTTCAGTCCCTGCTCTCCATAAGGGCAATTCAGCCTGTTCCTGCAGAACAGATAGGCCAAGGTTTTTATTCCAGACTTTTCCTGGTACCCAGAAAAGAGGGCACCCGGCACCCAATTTTAGATCTATACATTCTAAACACCTTTCTGGTGGTACCAAAATTCAAAATGCTCACCCTACAGCAGCTTCTCCCTATGCTGTCCAAAGATGCCTGGTTAGCCACACTAGACTTAAAGGAGTCCTATCTGCTTATCCCAATCAGGGACTCCTGCAGGAAATATCTTACGGTTCAGGGCAGGATCTATGCATTATCAGTTCTCTGCACTTCCCTTCGGCTTATCCACTGCTCCCAGAATTTTCACAAAATGCCTGGTTCCAGCCATTGCCTTTTGCAGACAAAGCTGTTGCAGCACCTGACATTTGTAAAGGACCTTCTAACCTCACTGGGGGTACACTATCAACGAAAAGAAATCCAAACTGGTCCCCAGTCAAAAAAGTGTATTCCCGGGAGCAAGCTTGGACACAGCATTCCAGATGGCATTCCTTACTCCAGAAAAACAAGCCTATCTGACAGGCTACTTCTCTCAAATGGCCACCAGAACCCAGTTATCCACAAGGAAAATTCTGCAAGCTGTAGGGTTCATGGCCTCCTGCATTCTACTAATTCCATATGCCAGACTGCATATGCGGAAACTTGACTGGTACTTAAAAAGTCTTTGTTGCCAACATTCTCAGGACCTGGAAACTCTCATACCTATGATACCTTGTCTAAGAAAAGAGTTCCTTTGGTAGGCAGCAGCATGCAACCACAACAAGGGACTTCCCTTTACACAACCCCATGCCGCCCAGACCCTAACCACAGATGCATCAGACTATGCCTAGGGGGCACATCTGAACGGCAGGTGCATTCAGGGCCACTGGAGCCCAATCAAATTCATCTGCACATCAACCAGAAAGAGATGCTAGCTGTTCAGCACGCTGTGACAGCTTTCAGAGCCCTACTCTCTCTCCGGGGCCTCTTCTAATTAAAACCGACAACACCACAGTGATGTGGTATATCAACAAGCAGGGGAGGACCCACTCTTACCCACTCTGCAGGCTAGCCATGACCCTTGGGAACACAGCCTCAGCCATGCATATTTACCTGCAAGCTCAGTTCCTGCCAAGCAACCAAAACTCTCTGGCAGACAACTTAAGCAGAAAACTCCTAGACCCACACGGATGGCAATTAAACCACAACACCTTCAGCCTTGTGACCCAGAAATGGGGTACCCCGAAGGTGGACCTATTTGCCTCCACTACAACCACCAGCTCAGCAAATTCTGCAACTAGGGAACCTCACAGCAACGCCTGGAAAGTGGATGCCCTGTCCTTCCACTACGAAAACCTCTCAATATATGCACCCCCCCCCATGTTCTTTGTGTTTCACTGTTGCAGTCATTACATTTGGGTAATCTGCTGGCAGGTTGCCCTCAGTCGGCCTGAATTCCAAAGTCATGGGTCCTGCGTCAGTTGCTGTCTTCTCTTCCATGACGTCAGGTCGTCAGGGGTGTAAAACATGCAGCCGACGCCACTTTGCCTCGCGGTGCCCGAAGCAGAAGCAGTTCGCAAGTGCCGGTCGGCCTACTCCTGAGATTTTCGTGTTCGAGTTTCAGATCCGAAGTCTTCAATAAAGCTAAGTACCCCGTTGGGGAAACTTTTTTCTTGCTCCAGACCGAATGTCAGAAAAAGTAAATAATTGTATTTCTTGTGGAAAGCAAATACCTCATAAGGATTTTCATTCTTACTGTATTCTTTGCCTAGGCCCTGATCACAACGTTTCTGGTTGTCGGTTTTGTGCTAGATTTAACCAACGTGCACTATTAAGCGTCTGTATGATTTTGCTTTAAATTATTTTGGACGCCGGTTTAATTATACAGAAATGTCGTCGGATAGCCATCCGACTACCAGAGTTAAAAAAAAAACGCAAAGAAAAGGAGAGACAACCGAGGCCCAAAACCGACGACGAAGCTTCTCCTAAGCCAGTAGCCGGTTCGCCGGTTCTCAGTGAGGTGCTTTTGCAGCCCCTGATGCCCGCTATTTTAGAGTCGCAGGCAGCTACCGACTCCCACGCGGAGTCGGCCATGCCGCTGGAAACTCAAGGTATTGGAGCCTCGGATACTATTCCTTCAGATGGGTCCGGAGCCGCTGAGCAGGCACCGGCTTCTGAGGGTGTATTCAGACCTAAACATCTTTACATTAAACCAACCTCAGCTTCAAAGGCAAAGGATAAAGCACCTTCTAAAGCAAAGAAACAAACTCAAGAGCCACGTGGACAGGCCTCTATGCTTAAAAAAACAGATGCTCAAAATGGCCGAAGACTTAATTACCTTGATCAGGGGTTCCCATCCCCCTCCTGTTAAGAGGCCTAGGCAAGAGACTGACTATGAATCTTCAGATCAGGTTTCTATTTCTTGTGATTCCTCTTCTGATCAGGAATATTCTCTCCCCCCCAATGAGGATTCTGATGCTGAAGAATCTATACCTTCAGCTTCTCCTCCAGAGGACTATTCTTTTGGGGAACCTTACATACCATGAGGGAGCATTTTCACTGGGAGAGCCAAGATTTTTCAGAATCTAAAAAGAGGCTCAGGGATTTCCTTTTACTACCTCAACACAGGCCACTAGCCATTCCACCTGTGTTAGACATTGTAGATGATGTGTTTTCGGAGTCTAGTCTTACCCCTGACTCCTTATCTCCAGCTCCTGTTAAGCCTGACAGATATTACAGGGTTCCTGACTCTCATAAATTCCTTTTTAAAAACCCTGCTGCAGACCCAGAAACTATTTCACAGGGTCCCAAAGGAGTTCAGGCGTCCACTGCAAAAAACCCTACCCCCTCTGACAGAGATTCTAGGGCACTGTATAGATGGGGAAAAAAGGTTTACACATCTGCTACCTTGGCTATAAGGGCCTTAAACTGTCAGTTTCATATGCTCAAATATTAGCAACATGTCATGGCATTGCTTAAACAGAAAATGTTATTAAACTCTGAATGTGCAGAAAACAAGGAAATGCAAAATTTATTGCATGCAGCTGAACAAGTTGGAAAGCATACTTTGCAATGTGGTTTTGATTCTTTGGAGGCCTCCTGCAGGGCCGCAGTTACGGGTTCTGTAATTAGGAGGCATGCTTGGTTAAAGGAACAAAATCTGCCTTATCATGTCAAGGTTAAATTATTGGATGCACCTTTACAGCATGATACTTTGTTTGGTGTTAAGGCAGAAGAGGTGTTAAAGAAAATGGAGGACAAAGCTAAATCTATGCAAACTCAAAGATTTTTACAAGTACAGTAGTAGATACTGGCCTACAAAGAATTGGTCCTTTCCTGTGTCAGACAGACCTCAAAGGGGCAGATCCCAGGCGCAAGGTTCATACAGGTCAAAGCAATGGGGTGCTTCTACCTCCAAAGTTGGAGAAGACAAATCACAACCATACAGGAAACAGTCCCAATGACTTCCCCCTGCCTGCACCAAGCACTTATCTCCTGGCAGAACCCTTAGGGGGAAAATTAGCACTTTTTTCTCAAAACTGGCACATTATAACCCAGGACAAGTGGGTTCTAAATATCTTGACACAAGGCTACAAGTTCCATTTCCATTCCCTGCCAAAGGCAAACGGCTGGCCAGATCTGCCAAAAAATCAATGGGCATAGGCACAAAAACAAGTCTGTATCCTCATGGACATAGGGGCCATTCAACAAGTACCAGAGCAAGAGCAGGGACAAGGATTTTACTCAAGACTGTTCTTGGTACCCAGAAAGGACAAGGCTTAGAGACCAATACTGGACCTATCTATTCAGAACACATTCCTGGATATACCAGAATACAAGATGTTGACTTTGCAGCAGCTTCTGCCCATGCTGGGCAAGAACGCTTGGCTTGGGACTCTAGACCTAAAAGAGGCATACCTGCATGTCCCAATCAGACAGTTATGCAGAAGATACCTCAGATTCAAGGCTGGCTCAATGCATTACCAATTCTCTGCACTGCCCTTTGGCTTATCTACTGCGCCCAGGGTCTTTACAAAGTGCCTGGCACGAGTAATTTCATTCTGCAGACAGAGGAATACAAATATATCCTTACTTGGACGACTGTCTAATTCAAGCAGAGAACAAGGACATTCTTCTACAGCATCTGGCGTTTGTGAAAAGACTTCTAACATGCCTAGGGTGCACAGTCAACGAAAAGAAATCAAAACTAGTACCCTCTCAAGAGATAATATTCCTGGGTGCAAGCTTAAATACAACTGCCCAGATGGCTTATCTCACGCCAGACAAACAAAGGCAACTGACTACCTATTTCAAAACGTTGGCAACAAAGGCCCAGTTATCTGCAAGAAAAATTCTGCAGGCTTTGGGCTTCATGGCATCCTGCATCCTACTAATTCCATATGCAAGATTGCATATGAGGAAACTTCAATGGTACCTAAAAAGTGTTTGGACTCAACATTGCCACAACCTGGAAACAATGATTACTCTCATTCCCTGCCTACAACAGGAGTTTCGATGGTGGGCAAAGGCTTGTCACCAAAACAAGGGACAGCCATTAACATTACCCCCAGCCAGACAGACACTAACAACGGATGCATCAGATTATGCCTGGGAGGCCTACATGGCAGGAAGATGCATTCAGGGCACATGGTCCTCAACCCAAATGCATCTACATATCAATCAAAAAGAGATGCTAGCTGTTCAGAATGCCCTGACAGCCTTCAAGGACCTACTTCATCCGGGACAACTACTGATAAAGACAGACAACACCACGGTTATGTGGTATATAAACAAGCAGGAGGGCACACATTCTTACCCCCTTTGCAGACTAGCCATGACTTTGTGGGACACAGCATTAACTTACCAAGTACATCTGTAGGCACAATTCCCGCCAGGAAGGAAAAATACTCTGGCAGACGAACTAAGCAGAAACCTCATGGATCCCCACGAGTGGCAGCTGGATCCACAAGTCTTCAGCATGATAACAAGGAAATGGGGATGCCCGGACATAGATCTATTTGCCTCCCCGCACAACTTGTTGTGTCTTTCGGCTTTTCCGGGTTAGGGGTCGCCACAGTGGAACTCCGGTCCGCTATTGATTGGCAGTTGATTTTTACATGCTGAGTTGCCAGCCCTAATGCACAACCTTCAACGAAGGTACGCCCATTCACGCATGTCTCCACGGAGAAGACGCTCTAGCTGAAAGTCGAACCGGTCAGCATCTTACTGTGCGGTGATAACGCTACCGCAGCACCTCCACCGTGGATTGCCTCCCCTCACAACTACCAACTAAAAAGATTCTGCACAAGGACTTATCACAGACGAGCATGGAAAGTGGACGCCCTCTCTTTCAGCTGGAAAACCTATCAGTATATGCCTTTCCCCCACTGCCTCTCCTCCCCAAGGTACTCCTAAAGATCAGACAGGAGAAGCCAAAAATGATACTGATTGCCCCAGATTGGCCCCGCCAGTACTGGTTTCCAATCCTAAAGAACTTGTCTCAATGCCCAGCTTGGACCTTACCTCAAATACCTCATCTCCTGTCCCAGCAAAACAATCAGATCCTGCACAGCCAACTCAGGACTTTAAACCTGGCAGCATGGCGGATAATGTAGTCATACAAAACACACCTCTCATTAAAGCTGTGATGGATGTCATTTTGGAAGCCAGAAGGCCTAGTACTAGAAAATCTTATGCTGGAAAATGGAAGAGATTCTGTGCTTGGAACCAGGCACAAGGAACTGATGCAGCTGTGCCAAATATTCCTCAGATTTTGCAATACTTAACTGAGATGCTGGACAAAGGCCTATCTTTTTCATCTATTAAAATTCATGCCTCTGCCATTTTGGCTCATCACAATACAGAGCCACCAATCTTTTCTCATCCCTTATTAAAGCAGTACCTCAGAGGAGCCAAACATTTAAGGCCTCCAAGGAGGTCACCAATGCCTGCATGGAACCTCAACGTTGTCTTGGAAAAACTCACCCTGCCTCCTTTTGAACCAGCTGCTACTGCTGATATAAAGTTTTTTATCTTGGAAAACAGCTCTGCTCCTAGCAATAACTTCTGTAAAACGAGTTGCAGAGCTACAGGCACTCATGGCTGTGGAACCTTTTATCATTTTTTATCCAGACAGGGTCTCTCTGAGGACAAACCCAACATTTATGCCTAAAGTGGTGTCCAGTGTGGCTCTTAACCAAACTATTCATCTGCCAACTTTTTATCCAAATCCACAGAACAAGGGGAGAGAACTCTGCATTCTTTGGACGTACACATACAGCTTAGATTCTACTTGGACAGAACCAAAGTTTTCAGAAAGACAGAGCAATTACTAGTGACATGTGCTGCAGGATCACAAGGAAAGGCTATCTCAAAGCAGACTATTTCAAAGTGGATAGGCCACTGCATTCGTTTCTGCTATTTACACCATGGCAAGCCAGTGCCTAAGGGCATTAGGCCACATTCAACCAGAGCTGCACCCACTTCAGCAGCCTTTCTCAGGGGAATACCAAGCAGGGACATTTTAGAGTCTGCTACTTGGAGTTCAGTGCACACCTTTACAGAGCACTATCATCTGCCACTCTACTCTAAATCCAGGGCAGGCTTTGCCACTGCAGTTCTGCAGGGCCTCATAGCCGCTCCTAATGCTGTTTAGCTCCAGCCTCCCAACCATAGCTTTGGGACTCTACCCAAATGTAATGACTGCAACAGTGAAACACGAAGAACATAGTAGTACACTTACCATAAATGTAGATGTTCGAGTGTATTCACTGTTGCAGTCCAGGTTAACCTCCCCCTTTCATTCTACAGTTTATCTTTCCTTCTCTATCTTCTACAACCTATGTGGTGCATTTGCTTGTAGATGAAGATAAAGTTAATACTGATGCATGTATATAGATCTATATATATATATATATATATATATATATATATATATATATATATATATATATAATATTGCTACCTTTTTGGGGGCAACCCAAGACTTTGGAATTCAGGCCGACTGAGGGCAACCTGCCAGCAGATTACCCAAATGTAATGACTGCAACAGTGAATACACTCTATCTACATTGATGGACTTTCCTCTTCTTACCAGAGTACTACTCAAAATAAGGGAGGAGAGACCAAGGGCAATCCTGATTGCCCCAGACTGGCCACGCCAGCACTGGTACCCACTACTCTGCAGTCTGTTTCCGTTGCCTGAATGACACCTCCCTCAGATTCCAACTCTCCTGACTCGGAAGGAGAGAGAGTTCTTGTATCCACAATTGCACACCTTGAACCTGGCAGCTTGGCTTATTCCTTGACTTCTTCTTCAGTGGCCAGCATAAGCAAGCAGTTCCTGGACATTATACGTGAAGCCAGATAACCCAGTACTAGAAAATCCTATGCTGACAAGTGGAAAGGTATTGTTCCTGGATCCAGACTAAAGGAGCTGACCCAGCACAGCTATCCTTACCTCTCATCCTGGATTACGTAGCAGACCTACTCCACAGGGGCCTATCCTTCTCTTCAATTAAAATCCATGCCTCTGCCATCTCTGCACATTACAGCACTGAGCCACCTCTCTTCTCACAACCTCTCATCAAGCAGATGTTCATCGTGTTACCCTGCTGCAGTCATCACACTTGGGTTATCCTGTCGTCAGGCGGTCCCGCAGTCGGCCTGAATTCCAAAGTCTTGGTCCGGCGTCGGTTGCTGTCGCCTCTTCCCTGACGTCAGTGCGCCAGGGGTATATAGGATGCATCCAACGCCATTTTCTCCAGTCTTTCTTGCCGCGCGGTGCCCGAAGCAGAAGCAGTTCGCAAGTGCCGGTCAGCCGACTCCTGAGATTTTCGAAGTCGAATTTCAGATCCAAAGTCTTCAATAAAGCTAAGTACCCCGTTGGGGAAACTTTTCTTGCCTCAGACCGATGTCAGAAAAAGTTAACAAGTGTATTTCTTGTGGGAAGCAAATACCTCATAAGGATTTTCATTCTTATTGTATACCTTGCCTAGGCCCAGACCACGACGTCACTGGCTGTCGCTTTTGTGCAAGGTTCAATAAGCGAACTATTGAACGACGATTTGATTTCGCACGACACTACTTCGGTAGAAAATTTAATTACACTATGCCGTCGGAGCAACTGACTACCGGCGTGCACAAAAAACGCAAAGATAAGGACAGGCAGCCTAGATGCAAGCCAGACTCCGAGGCCTTGGTTGGGCCGGTCGCCGGTTCACCGGTTTTCAGTGAGGCGCCTACGCAGCCCCTGGCTACCGCAGAATTGGAACCCCAGACCGCTTCGGATTCTCTGGCGGAGAGTTCTAGGCTGACGCAGCCATTTCATTTAGGCCCTACCGACGTCATTGCAGAACGAGAAGCTGGTGCTGCAGAAACACCTTCGGTTTCTGAAGGCGTCTTCAGACCGACTACGCTCACCATAAAACAGTATCTCAAGCTTAAGACTCCTCTTAAACCAAAAAAGACTGCACTTCAGTCCCCAGCTCAAGGCCCCATGCCTAAGAAGCAGATGCTTAAAATGGCTGAAGACTTGATTTCTTTAATCAGGGGTTCCCAACCCCCACCCGACAAAAGGCCTAGACAAGAGGAAGATTATGCCTCCTCTGATCAAGTATCCATTTCCTCAGGCTCCTGTGAGACAAGATTACTCCTTTCCCCCTTATGAAGATTCTGATGCTGAGGATTCCATTCCCTCAGCTTCTCCCCCTGAAGACTATTCCTTTGGGGAAACCTTACATACCATGAGGGAACATTTCCACTGGGAAGGTCAGGACTAATCCGACTCAAAGAAAAGGCTCAGAGTTTCTTTTACTCCCCCAGCACAGACCACTTGCTATCCCCCCAGTTTTAGACATTGTGGATGATGTTTACTTAGAATCTAGTTTAAATCCAGATTCTCTGCCTCCTGTTCCAGCCAAACCAGATAGATATTATAGAGTGCCTGACTCCCACAAATTCCTTTACAAAAGCCCTGTTGCTGACCCAGAGACTATCTCTCAGGGTCCCAGAGGGGTCAAGACCTCTATGGCAAAAAATCCGGTGCCCTCTGAAAGGGACTCCAGAGCACTGGACAGGTGGGGTAAGAAGGTTTACACCTCAGCCACTCTAGCTATGAGAGCACTAAATTGTCAATTTCACATGCTTAAATACCAGCAATTTCTAATGTCTCAAATAAAACAAAAAGATGAGCACACACCCTCAACAGTCTGAATTGAAGGAAATGCAGGATCTGTTGCATGCAGCTGAACAGGTGGGCAAACATACTTTACAATGTGGATTTGATTCCTTGGAAGCTTCCTGTAGAGCAGCTGTTACTGGGTGTGTTATACGTAGGCATGCTTGGTTAAAGGAACAAACTCTGCCTGATCATGTTAAAGCAAAGTTACTAGATGCTCCCTTACAGCAGGATGTCCTATTTGGGGTTAAAGCAGAAGAAGTCTTAAAGAAAATGGAGGATAAGGCAAAATCTATGCAGATGGTCAAAGATTTCTTACAGGTTCAGCCCCCTCGCTTCAGCAGAAATTGGCCAACAAAAAAATTGGTCCTTTCCAGCTACTGACAGACCACAGAGGGGTACATACAGACGCCCAAGAGGCAGAGGACAAGCACAAACCCATTACAAACCTCGACAATGGGGCACTGCAACACAAAAGGGAGGAGAAGACAGGCCCCAAACTACTAGAAGGCAAACACAATGACTTAAATCTCATACTGCCAAGCAAAACTCTCTTGGCAGCTCCCTTGGGAGGAAAATTTGCACTTTTTACAGACAACTGGCGCATCATTACAAAGGACAAATGGGTCCTAGACATCATTTCACAAGGATACAGACTCCATTTCCACACCTTGCCAACAATAAGAGGAATGCCAAACCTGCCACAAAATCAATGGGCAGAGGCACAAAAACAAATTACAGCTCTCATGGACATGAGAGCCATTCAACTGGTACCTACACAGGAGCAAAGCCAAGGTTTTTACTCAAGGCTCTTACTAGTCCCCAGAAAGGACAATGCTTGGAGACCCATTCTGGACCTTTCAATTCTAAACACCTTCTTACAAGTACCCAAATTCAAGATGCTAACACTACAGCAGCTTCTTCCCATGTTGGGCAAGAAAGCATGGCTAGTAATGTTGGACCTCAAGGAGGCATACCTGCATGTCCCTATCAGACAAAATTGCAGAAGATACCTCCGTTTCATTGCAGGTTCAACCCATTACCAATTCTCTGCACTGCCCTTTGGCTTATCCACTGTGCCCAGGGTCTTCACAAAATGCCTGGCACCAGTAATTGCATACTGCAGACAAAGTGGAATTCAAATATACCCATACTTGGATGACTGCCTCATTCAAGCAGAAGGCAAGGACATCCTCCTACAACATCTGGCTTATGTAAAACACCTTCTAAGTTGCCTAGGGTACACAGTAAACGAAAAGAAATCAAAACTAGTACCCTCACAAAATATGACATTCCTGGCTGCCAGCTTGAATACAACGGCCCAGATGGCTTACCTGACGCCAGACAAACCACTGCAACTGACTCAATACTTCAAAACTATGGCAACAAAGACCCAACTCCCTGCAAGAAAAATTCTGCAGGCTTTGGGCTTCATGGCATCTTGCATACTACTAATACCATTTGCAAAGCTGCATATGAGGAAATTACAGTGGTACCTAAAAAGCGTATGGACTCAACACAGCCACAGCTTGGACACAATGATATCTCTCATTCCCTGCCTTCAACAAGAGTTTCTATGGTGGTCACAGGCATGTCACCTCAACAAGGGTCAGCCTTTCACCTTGCCCCCAGCCAGGCAAACTATGACAACAGATGCTTCGGACTATGCCTGGGGGGCACACATGGCAGGACGGTGTGTTCAAGGCACATGGACTGCAGATCAAAGGAATCTGCACATCAATCAAAAAGAAATGCTAGCTGTACAGAATGCCCTGACAGCCTTCAAGGACCTCTTACATCCAGGACAACTTACAATAAGGACGGACAACACCACATTAATGTGGTACATAAACAAACAAGGGGGTACACACTCCTACCCTCTATGCAGGCAAGCAATGACCTTGTGGAACACAGCACTGGCTTACCAAGTTCAGCTACAAGCTCAATTCCTACCAGGAAAAAAGAACACATTGGCAGACGACCTAAGCAGAAACATCATGGATCCCCACGAGTGGAAACTGGATCCACAAGTATTTGCAATGATAACTCAAAAATGGGGGCACCCAGACATAGACCTGTTTGCCAGCCCCCAAAACTATCAGCTAACAAAATTTTGTACAAGGACGTTTCACCATCAAGCTTGGAAAGTGGACGCACTCTCATTCAGTTGGAAAAACCTGACAGTATATGCCTTCCCTCCACTGCCCCTTCTCACAAAGGTACTGCTGAAAGTCAGGACGGAGAGACCCAGAATGATACTCATAGCTCCAGACTGGCCACGCCAGCACTGGTACCCACTACTAAGGAATATGACCCAGAGCCCACCTTGGATTTTACCACAAATTACTCATTTGCTCACACAACAAGACAGTCAGATTCTCTACAGCCAGCTGAAAACCTTAAATTTGGCTGCATGGCAAATCACCTAAGCATGCAGCCAGCTCCTCTTCCTCAAGCTGTTATGGATGTTATTCTGGAAGCCAGGAGGCCCAGCACCAGGAAGGCCTACTCAGACAAATGGAAAAGGTTTTGCGCCTGGAACCAAGCTAAAGGCCAAAATACCCTTCAGCCACACATATCTCAGATTCTACAGTACTTAACTGAGATGTTACACAAAGGACTTTCTTTTTCATCTATTAAAATCCACGCGTCAGCTATTTCAGCCCACTACAACACGAATCCTCCCTTATTTTCACATCCGCTTCTAAGGCAGTTTCTCAGAGGGGCCAAAAACATTAGGACTCCCAGGAGAGCACCTACACCAACCTGGGACCTCAGTTTTGTACTGGAAAAACTTACGCTACCACCTTTTGAACCAGCTTTCTCTGCTGACCTAAAGTTTATATCATGGAAGACTGCCCTGCTGCTAGCAATAACTTCAGCCAGAAGAGTCACCGAGCTTCAGGCACTAATGGCAGTAGAGCCTTTCCTCATTTTTCATAAAGACAGAGTTTCTCTACGAACTAACCCCTCCTTTATGCCTAAGGTGATATCCAGTGTGGCTCTAAATCAAACCATCCATTTACCCACCTTCTTTCCAAACCTACAGAACAAAGGAGAAAGACTCATGCATTGCTTGGACATTCACAGGCAACTACGTTACTACTTGGATAAAACTAAGGTTTTCAGAAAATCTGACCAGCTCTTTGTATCCTTTGCTGCAGCTTCACAAGGGAAGGCTATATCAAAACAGACCATTTCCAAATGGATAGGACATTGCATTCGTTTTTGCTACACCCACTATGGAAAACCTGTTCCTGCTAGCATAAGGCCCTACTCTACCAGGGCAGCAGCTACATCTACAGCCTTCCTCAGGGGAGTGCCAACCAAGGATATTTTGGAAGCTGCAACTTGGAGTTCAGTACACACCTTTACCAAACACTATCACTTACCACTTTACTCTAAGACTAGAGCTGGCTTCGCCACTGCAATTCTGCAGGGCCTTCTAGCCTCCTCTAACCCTGTATGACTCCATCTCCCATCCTTAGCTTTGGGATTCTACCCAAGTGTGATGACTGCAGCAGGGTAACACGATGAACATAGTACAGTTTTGTACCTACCATAAATGTAGATGTTCGAGTGTATACCCTGCTGCAGTCCAGAGTTACCCTCCCACCATCCCCTCTGACCTAACTAACTAAAACTTATCTATGCCTTTAAATCTGATACTACCTTTGTGGTGTATTTGCTTATAGCTGGAGGGGTGTTTTGTTTGTGCAAAACTTTTTTGATTGGTACTATTTACTGACCACCATTTTGGGGGGGCACCTGACATCTGGGGCAAGAAAAACTGAAGAAAATGGCATTGGATGCATCCTATATACCCCTGGCGCACTGACGTCAGAGAAGAAGCGACAGCAACCGACGCCGGACCAAGACTTTGGAATTCAGGCCGACTGCGGGACCGCCTGACGACAGGATAACCCAAGTGTGATGACTGCAGCAGGGGTATACACTCGAACATCTACATTTATGGTAGGTACAAAACTGTACTTTCCTGAGGGGGGCTAACAACTTAAGGCCACCAAGAAGAGCCCCTACCCCTGCTTGGGACCTTAACTTTGTGTTGGAAAAGCTCACGCTCCCCCCTTTTTTGTGGGTTATTTTCTTTTAACTTATCATTGAGCATGACTGTAAGACAGTTTGAAAAATAAATTGTCACTGAATTATGCAAGAATTTCCCGAATGCTGCTGCTTCCTACTCTGCGGCAAAATATGCATACTGTCAAAATGATGGCTTGCTTGAAAAGCATGCAGGCAATGTAAGTTTGCAAAGACAATACATATCTTGGAAAAAGTAGAATGATCTGGAAATATGCCAGCTGAGTTGTATGTTATTGTGTTCAGATTTACTGGAAAATGTGCCCTTTTATTATGTTGCATATGTTAAACGCCCATCAGATTACTGCTTGCTTTTATGCCTTTATATTTGTTTTCAGGAAATTTAACTGTTAAATGGCTGCATTAGTTGATAGTAGTACATTTGATCAGACGGTGATGTGAATATTAAAAAAAAAAAAAAACACTTTTTGAAATCTAAGGAAAGTTGATTTCAGACCCAGAGCAATGGTATTTGTTGGTATTTCCTCTTTTGATAATCTGAAAATTTCCTAGCTTTTTACTAGGATATATTCATGTGTCTTGTTTACATCATGACATCGCTTGCTAGGCTAGAGGGATGCATTCACCCTATTGTATTCTTAATTCTTTTTTCCTGCTACTAGCTTGTTCCCATATTCAGTGTCTGAACTACAAGAATCTTAACAAAGGCTTCCTGTTGTCAGAAGCTTACAATCCAGGACCCACAGTGGTAATGTTTTTATTTCCTGGAAGAGATGCTCAATGTGCAACGGTCTCAGCACTTACATCAGGTCACCTGTAGGTGATGACAAAAGAGATTCAGGGCATTTATCATAGCTTAGAACATGACAGCTCTGGATGATGGATAGCCCATGGACTTGACAGGATGGTGGTTCTTGTACTGTTAGGTTAATTTAGACAGAGATGAGATGGGGAGGTCAGCCATCATGCAAGGCCTTCCCTCACCAAGTCTGTCCATAGGATAGCTTCCCAGTCTTCTAAGCTGTAATGTCTCCTCTCACTGGTGAGTAATTGCACTGTTAGCTACTGATAATTATAAGAGTGATAAAAATTAACTGTAGGTAGCCGCCTCTGTGGAGGGTCTAAGGATGTCATTCTTAATGCACCCAACCAGCTAATACAGAGTGATTTCTTGAATTCAGTCAGTGAACTTTCTGTAGTTGTAAATGGGACTGTCAGTATGCTCCTTTGGCTTCCCATCCAGGAATTGAGTGGGCCCTTCCATACCAAATAGGAAGGCTATGAAGTTGGGCAAGTCTATATTGTTAGATATTTGATGGGGTATGTTCTTATGGTTGTGAGGGCAGACTCTTAGCATGGTTTGATCTTGTAAATGTTTGTCATGACCATGTATTATGCCTGATGTTTTGTGCCCTAAGGATTGGACCACTGCCACATGCATTAGATGAGACCAATATGCTTCATTCTCGAATTAGGTGTGTGGGAGTGTCTCCATTACCTTGCTAGGAAGGAGATTGGGAAAATCCTGAAGCTATTTTCCATGTCCCACCAAGACCAAAAGTTTGCTTTTTGAAACTCAACATAAAATTCAACAAGCACCCAACTCTTTAGCTATCTTTGACATACACAACCATTCCATAGAGACAAACTTCACCTTCAGATACCTAGGACTGAGGCTCGATCAGTCACTCAACTTCCATTTCCATATAGACGAAGTGAGAGCCAAAATAAACTCCCTTCTCTGCTGGGCCAAAAAGATCTCCCCTTTTATAGGTTCATAGATATGTAGTAAGCTAGCTGCCCTTCTGGGCTGTTTTAAGCGTAGCCAGTTTTACTTTTTGCGTTTGAAATAACCTATTCCATTTGTTTATAGATTGGTTTTGCCCATCCCATGATCTTTAATTATATATTACCATGAACGAGAATAACTGGGATCATGCCATAGATAAATTGAGGGGACCCATACATGGGATAAAGCATTTAGGAGTTGCCTTTGTCCATTAGTAGTACAGGGGGCAGTCCTGGGGTAAATGTTTTGTTTCCCATCCGTAGCTCTAAATTACTGTTCAATATGGACAGGAATGAATTTTATTTTATGTGGTTGGAGAGTTTACTCTACAGTAGCGGTGTCCTCTGTGAGATGTACTTGTTCTTTCAAACCATTTTGCTTATGTTATAGAAGGGGTTTAGATCCCTACAGTATTTCTGATGCCATTTGACTTGCTGATGTGCAATAAATTCATCAGTAATGATTCAAGGGATGCCTCATGTGTCAGACAGAGGTCACGTCTTAGCCTGTAGGATACAGAGTATAGTGGCAGGCAGGGCTTTGAGTCATCCATGTCGGACATGTTGTTTGTCTTGTATCCTTTTAGTAAGGTATCTCTATGGGCATTCCAGTTGTTGCATGTGTCTGGACAGATGCATGCCAAAGGGAGCATTTTTTTTCAGTGATTGGCCTAATTGGGGCTGAGTAAAGGGAGACAATAGACACATGTTGGTCAAAAGTTAGGTGACTATCTACAAAAGTTCCCAAATCTCGAACAACTGGGTCATTTCTTTTTTTTAAACACACCTTTGTTAAATTATCAGTTGTGACACAGGTAAACTTACATTTATATAAAAGTGCACAAACCATGTTAACAAATTCACATTAACAAACATTATACATTACATATATTCTTCTATACACTATAATGTAGCAATAACTGATGACTTGGGTGTGGTATATTGAAGATTTACCCACGGTTGGTGTGGTTTAATCATGAGGGCAAAGCCTGAGTAATTGCTTTTTTTAGCAGCCACCAAAATTAAACTCAGCAATGCCTTACTATGTCTAGGTAGTTCAGATCCTGTATCCCAGCTCAAAAAAATCATTTCCTTACTTAAACTCATTTGCTCGCACAGTATTCCTGGCAGAGTACTCAGTATGGGGATTTTTAAAGTTTGCCAACTTGGTGTACTCTGAGAACAAATGCTCCCAGATACCTGTTTCTTCCTCATCACACCTCTGACATTTGCCTTCTACCTGGGGACAATCCTTTGGAGTCTAGTTGGGGTATAAAAGTACCTATAGAAACACTTCCAAGCAAAAATCTTAACTTTTCTATGTTTTGTTGCATATGTGGGAGCCATTCATATGTCCTGCCATTCTCTTCTTTGGGAAGAGAGATTAGATAAACAATTCACAATCTTTTCTGTCCTCTGATTCCTACGGTTATAGTGCAGTATTTTATATGCCCTACCAATTATCCCATTTTTAACAGCAGCTTCTGTTGCAGATTCAGCTAAAAACTCAACCAGTGCAGGTCTTTCTCTTAGGATTCCCCTATCCCTATCTCTTTGCCTATACTCTGATATTGATTCCTGATAGGGAAGGCAGACTCTAGCCTGCAGTAGGAATGTCTTCTTGGCCTCTTCCCATTCTGTTGCTTTTCCCTGTCTAATTATTTGTTCTGAATACCTTGGTACCTTTGTCATTTTCCTCCAGTAAATTTCAGCCCCATCTTGCCTATTCTCTGTACACTGGTTGTAGTCATTCCTATTGGCAGACTCTACTTTCTCCATTCCTGTGTTGGCTTAGTTGTTGGTATACTTTCTGCTACTTTATATGTTTTCATATGACTGTTGTTATTCTCCTTAAGGATCTGCATCCAGAATCCCACGTTTTCTTTATTTCTTGACCCCCCCCCCCCGCTTCATCATCATTAACTGGGTCTACTGTTAGGGCCATATTGTCATTGTGGTTGTTCCTTGGGGTAAATGACTTCCTAAAGGATACAGTAATGCATTTTTGGCATTTAGTTTCAGTCCATTATTTTGACACTAGTCATTTATTTGGACCTTCCCACAGGATGGCCAAGTCATTTGGGGATTCAATGACTGCTACTAGCTTACAGTCACCTGCAAACTTAGTTAGCCAGAGCCCTTTGATATTGACAACAGAAGAGGTCCCAATACAGAACCTTGTGGGACTCCACTGGTAACTGGTTTCTTTGTGAAGGTAGCTTCCCCTGTTTTGATTATCTGCATCCTATATCTGAGCCAATTGGCAACCCAACAGGTGACATAGGGGTTTATTCCCAATTTATTTAGCTTTTCTATGATGCTTGAGTGGGGAATTGTGTTAAAACTTTGGTCAGGTCGAGGTATGTAGTATGTACAATTTTGCCTTTATCAATTGCCTTGGTGACCTCTAAGAAAAGAAAAAAAAAATGCCAGGTTGAGAAAGCATGACCTGGCCTAGATGAATCCATACTGAGACCACTCCATACTCTAGTTTTTGGAGGTTCCATATGTCTTGATTAATTCCTTAAGTCTTCCCATGACTTTGCATATGAGGCTGTTCAGACTTATGGGTCAGTAACTGGCTGGGTCTGCAAAATGTTCTTCTAATGCAGGGGAATGACTGTAACTTTTCTCCATTCACTTGGTACAAAACATGTATGTTTCTGTCCCAACCAGCCAGAGCACCCATTGGCAAAGGAATTCTTCTTTTTCAACTTGAATATGGGTTCTCAATTTTTGTTTCTGCTAAGAAAAACATTACCGCATTCCAAGCTATCATTACAAACTCGCATCTCTGTGAGCATCATTGTTTCACCATAGAAAAAGTCAAATGTCTACCCATAAAACAAAGATCTAACCTACTTTTAGGATCCCAACTCTCTATAGACTTCTCCAGCACCTCACATTTAAACCTCTTACAGCTATATTTCATGAAAAACCACCATGTATAACCTGATGAGACATAACTCACAAGCCACACCAAGTCTCATTACCCCTAGAACTAAACTCCACAGCACTGCACATGTTTTCTGTCTGACTAATTTTACGTCTCTGGAGTTTCACATGCTTTCTCCTGTCAGGCACCTACTTTTTGGCAGGATCTCCCCACCGACATTAAGGAAATCAAATTCCAAATACAGCTCAAAAAGCACTACATCATTCAAGTCGGATTGACTTCTCTTCTCTCACGATATACTGAAGAGAAGTCACTGAAGATTTATTGACGCACTTTAGAATCTGATGTATGTATTTTACATTACACTCTGCTTAATTGTACATTTCGCTGTGTTTGTTCACTAAAATGTATGTACAGTTTTTTTTTCTACATGATTGGTCTGAACTGTTCTGTTATTGTGTAAATTTTTGTATTTCTTGTTTGTGAAATGTTTTGTATTTCAGCCAGGCTGAGCTTGAAATTGATCAGCGCACTACTCTGGTAAACAAATGTAAATAAAATAAATACATTTTTTTTTCAGGGATGGCCAAGAATAATAAACCTCCTCCTCCATGTAGCTTCTCTGCTAGTGATCATTCATTTAGAAGGAGATTCATGTTTGTGAAGTCTTAAGACTGAACTTTCATCCCTCTTTCTTTGCTCCAGAAAATGCTGAACCAGGTATTGGATGAAACTGGATGTTGTGTTGCCCCCCCCCCCCCAACACACACACATGTGCACACACGTAACCTATCCTTGATGCAGTTTTGCAGCTTTGGCATGTGGGGGGGGGCTGTCATCCCATTTTCTACCCTGTCTGTATATGCAGCATAACAATGCTGATGGTTTCGCTACAGTAATAGACACCAGCATATTTATTATTCATCTGGCCTAGCTGCATCTGAGTTTCAGGAAGATACTGAGACCAGTTTCTTGAATTATATTGGTAGTACCCTGCTGTTTGGACAGGCAATAAAAGTGGAAATGGAGAAACAAGATCAAGAATCGAAAACATTCACAGCTTATGGGGTTGAATCAAACTCCACAGTTTTTGAAAATTCATTGGAGAATGTTTGTCAAATTCAGTTCAGGTGTGTCCAACAGTAGCAAAATGGTAAAGGTTTTAGGAGAGGTTGCAGAGATTGAGACAACTTTCAAAACTGACACAACCCATATGTGGGGGTAACCTCAGCAGAACAATTAGGGAGGATGGCCTCAAAGTGCTCCCTGAAGATTTGTTGCATTGCTCCTCTCTCTCCAGGTGTAGATTTCTTCAGGACAGGACGAGGGCAGTTGCAGCCATAGGATTTTCATTTCCCTTACCTTTCCTGATCATGTTCTGCCTCTTTACACACATGACATCTCATCCCATCAGAAGGCTACAGCAAAAAAAAAGGAAGATTCTTGGCCTATTGCAGAAATTCAGAATGAGCAGTCCAGGAGGTCACACTAGATCAGCCAATGTTTAGGCTTTTACTCCGGGTTCTTTTTAGTTCCTAAGAATATGAAAGACTAAAGCCTATTGTCAGTCTGAGCTGCCTAAACTAGTTTGTTCCAAAATACTCTTTTGCATGGTTACAATGCAGTCCATCCTTCCTTGTCTGTAAGAAGGAGATTGGATATGCTCTTTGGATCACCAGGATGCATTCCTTCACATCAGAATAGAAAAAGAATGAAGGAGGTTCTTTTACTTCCACATAATCAGCTAGTAATCATCAGTTTTGATCCCTTTCATTTGGTCTCGCATCAGTCCCAGTGGTGTTCACCAGGTGCATGGTGCTGATTGCAGCACATCTCAGACTGCAGGGGACCAGCATGTTTGCATGACTGGATGACTACTTCTCATTGCTGTCACTGTGGAGAGTCTCCAAGCATCCAACGACTTTATCTTAGCTGTGTTTCATTCTTTAGGATAACATTGAATACTGCAAAGGCCCAGTTGATGCTAACACAGACAATCACATTCATTGGTTGTGTGACGTCCCCACTCTTGGCCAGTAATAAAGGAACCTTGGTCCTAATCACTGACAATGGAGAGGTATGTTCATTTGGAATATGAATGGATACACTCAGTGTTTCCAGTTACAGACCTCTGTGCATCAAGCACAATTTCCCTTAAGAGAACACAGGGAACACACTCAGCTTGAGGTTTGGGTTTCTCTATCTGTCTCCCTCCTGGTTCCCAGTAAGATTTCCCTCTGGCACAGCTGTAGGGTTAAGTCCTCATCCAAGTCCTGTAGCACTTTGTGTGAAACCAGTGCTTCGTGTCCCTGCTGCAAGTAGCTGACACACACACATACTGTTTGAAATGTAATTTTCACACACACACACACACACACACACACACACACACACACACACACACACACACACACACCTGGGAAAGGCTGCAGCAGATTAGGCTGCAGCAGATTACACGCTCTACCAGCTTTGTCCAGACTGTAAGGTAGATTCACTGCCACCAGTCAGTTACTGTAAGGCTCTTAAAAGGGTATCCAATTATACTGAGAAAAGTTAATATTAATACAGATGGTAATGTTGACCAAACATCCAGGCTTGAGGAGTGGCCAGAGTTATCACCAAATAAATACATGCAAATACTCTCAAAACTTAAATACTTTCTAAAATGACCAGTCACAATGAAAATTTTAAATGTATTTAATAATAAATAATAAAAGAACAAGAAAATGCAAATTTTATGTCCAATGTAAACACTAGAGTTTCAATTACAGGAAATATTAAAAATAACACAGCTGGAAAGATTCACACAGTTACAGAAAAATTACCGAACTATTTTCACTATATTTTCATGACTAATCTAAAGAGTACTAGTCCCTGGTCACTTAGTAGTGCAAGGCAAGCTGAAGTGGGTGAGTGTTCTTTCTCCTTTGTCAGGTTCCAAGAGTCAGACTGCCCAGTGTGACTTTAGTCTCCTCTAATATTAAAACATGATTTCTGTACAGAATGACATCACATACATCTGGTCATCTGACTTCTGGTTCCCATGCAACCCCCATTGCTAGAAGCTGTCAAGATTTAGCACGTGTTACCATGCACACAGATAGAGCTTTTCTCAGATCTGCTGCTGCTCCTGGAAGTCATAAAATAGTGTCAAACCCCTACCATCCCAGAGTAACAATTAGTTCCCTGCTAGAGATAATAAAGAAGGCTTCCTAATACTTGGTTTCCCAGACATTTGTCTCTGGCTGCAACCAGAATTGTAAGATACATTCTTTATGGCGTAATATAATTTCAGCTATTTTCGAAAGTTTGCTGCAGCTGGATTGTGGTTAACCTTTTTCCTTCCAGTATCCTCTGTTAAAACATATACATTTAATTCAGTTACAATAATGCATGTACATTTCTTTTCTTTCCAGCAGGGTACACTATTGATGCATTTTAACACAAGCAGCTTTACGAATACATTTTTCAACACAAGTATCTGTACAAATCAGTTTGATGTACAAAATGACATATAATTCTTTACAAAGTTCCGGCTAGCTGTGCTGGCATATGTTACACATCTAATGCTCTACTTTTCCTAGCATGGCTGGCAGTACCTCCTATCATCACAGGGTACAAGACAAGCATTTGTTACTGAGCTTTTTTCCTCACTAGATAGAGTTCAAACAGTGCATGTAGTAGTCTGACAAATTCTGCAAAATCAAAATATGACAGCACTGTAGTGACTTATATTAGGTCTCATGACAGCATCTATTTACTTGGTCCTCTTTGCCCTATTTTGTGTGAGGGTGTTACATTGGGCACTAAAGTTGCAATGGAATCAACTGTTCAGTCCACTAAATTTTCATGTCAAGCTGTCAGGATCTGCAACTGGGGTGATGTACTTAAATCCCATCTAATATGGAGAAGCTGCAAAATGAAGTTGCACTTCTAAATAGCTGATGATGTGAAAACGGGCTAAAACTTAATGCTAAAATATGGAATATTGTTGCTTTTGGTAATTAAACTGTCCACCCAGCTTATAGTGCAGAAAACACTCCACTTCAAAAAAAGATATTGTGTGAGACCTTGGACTCTGCATAGGTAACTGCCTTCTCCTTTTGACCATCAGGTTGCAACAGTGGTCAGGAAATACCTCTGTTTGGTATAGCTGGTCACAGAGGGAATTTCTTCGAGATCCAAAGACAGTTTGCAGTCAGTTGCAGTCTTGGTTAACCAAAGTTCCTCAGTTTTGATTTGGACATCAGAGAAGTGGTTAAAAGCACACATTACTGACAATGAAATTACACCACCTGGTTACGTTATTAGAGCAGACATGAAGGTAAAAAGAGGTGGAGTGAGAGCCATATTATTTAAGAGCAGTCTCGCACTTTACTACAAAGCCTAAACATAGATAACCTTGAAAAAGTAGAAATTCTACCTACTGAACTTCAACTTAACCAAAACAAATTCATATCCATTACAGCTACCTATGTCCCACCCGGAAATGGCATCTCTACTGTAGAGCGCATCATCCAATCTATCTCAAATTCCATAATTCAAGAGCCTATCATTATGGGTGACTTTAATATAGACTGGACAACTTGTAATTCACATAACCCTTGCAGTCACATCAACCTCTGTGGCTTCACACGTCTCATTCAAGTTCCTACACGGATAAATAAATCTACAACCGTCAATCTGTACTGGATTGGGCACTAACCAACAAACCTCAGAATTATCAGATTAGTGGCTGTTTACCCGACAGCCTTAGTGACCATATGCCAACCTATTTATTGAGAAAAACATCAGTAGTGTCAAGCTCACCACCTTCTGGCAAATCCGCAGTAAAAAAAAAAAAAAAAACTTTCACCCCAAGACCTAATCAATACCCTAAAAAATGTAACTGGTCTTTATTAAAAAACTGCCCCTTGATACTGCAGTAGATTATTTCAACAGTACCTTCCTTGAAATTCTAAACAAATTGCCCCCCCCCCCCCAGGTTAATTCGTATTAAGGCCACATACACACCATGGCTAACTTAATGACACCAGAATGCTCCTTAGGAAAAGAGACAAAGCTTGCCAAATCAACTGTATCGCATTCCAGCAAAGTAGAAACAAGGCTAAACAAATCAACTTGAGTAAAAAGAACTACTACTGTAACTTGCAACATAACCCCCCCCCCCAAATTTTGGAGTACCATAAATGCCATTCTCCACCCACGACATTCCACTATCCCCCCCAACTTACCACATTCTCTTTCTGCCATTGCAGAAGAATTCAATAAATGCTTCACTGAAAGTGTACTTGTCTGCAAGTAATTCCACAGAACCATCACTAGCCTCCAAACTTCTCAATATTAACTACAACTCCTTCTCCTTTCAGCCTGTTCCCACAGCTACCATTAAGAAACTACTCAAAAAGCTTAAACCCTCTTCAGTAGCAGTCGACAAATTGCCAGCTGAATATTTAAAACCAGTCGCTGAAGCCATATCTTATCCAGTGTTGATCCTTATTAACAGGTCTATAGCCGAACAACATGTCCTAGCAATATGGAAAATTGCACAAATTATCCCCTTACACAAAGGTTGCAATTCCAAAGAGCTGTCCAAATACATACTGATCGTCATTCTCTCTCCACTATCTAAACTTGAAAGATGCATCTATTCCCTACTGATTCATTATCTTACCTTCAACAACCTTTTAGCAACATGTCAGCATGGTTTTAGGCCCCATCATAATACCACAGCTGCACTCCCAGTTTCACCAGGACCGTCAACCAACTCAAACAATGGTAAATGTTTCTACAGTCTTTTAGACATGTCCAAGACCTTTGATACGGTCTCCCACCTCATACTGAACCTCAGCCCCTCTGCACTTCAGTGGTTCCAAACCTGTCTACAGAACCGCCAACAATCTGTAAAATGGTTTAATGTCCTATCCCCCCTCTTTCTGTCACACTTGGAGTACCTCAAGGCTCAATTTTTTGGGCTGCTACTCTTCACTATTTTTACAAACAGCCTCCATAGTGCTACCCCACATGGCTTCAACTATCCAATATGCAGACGACACAACACATATGCGCCACTATTAACCTGCAACATCTCCATGATATAACCCAAAAAAATAATTCTCTGATACTGAGCTATGGCTCTCGAACCATCAGCTCATACTCAACACCAATAAGACAAAAGTCATGATCTTCCAACCCCCAAGATCCTGTCCCCCCCCCAGCACCTTCTACATCACAGCTAGGAATAATACTAAAATTAATGCCAATTCACAAACAAAAATGCAAGGCATAATAATACATAACCTAAGATTTGACCTACATATAGCACAAACAAGAAAGTTCACAAAAAATGGGTACTCTTTACAGAAGTAAAAAGTGTCTTAACACCTCTAGGGTTGCCATTGCTAGAACCCATCTTCTATCAACACTTCTGTATGCTTCCCCAATTCTTACCAACCTTAAAAAGAGAGATTTAATTAAACTTGAAACATGCTACAATAAAATAGCTAAGTTTGCAACTGACTGCCCTCATCATACCCACTATTGTCATTCCTTAAAATCTCTCCTGGTTAGAACTCCCACAACTTTTATCGTATAACCAGTTAACCTTGGCACACAAACTAGTGTATAAACCTGAAAAAAACTGTCCTGCTAAATATTCTCCAGTCCCATAACACAAACTGAAGTCTTCACTCAATAAATAAATCTCTACTACAAGTGTCCAAATCCACAAATATGTCAGAGGACTCCCTGTTTTCTCATCATGTAGCAGCAAGATGGAATTTACTTCCTCACAGCATCAGAACCAACACAAATACCAACCAATTCAAAAAGATTCTTAAAAATTATCTTGACACCTGGCTTTGCTCCTATATGACTCCCGGCTAACTAGTTTTAATATTTCTGGTCATACTTTTCTTCTTCCCTGAACACCTCATAATCTGTGCTCTCACTCTCTCTCTCTCTCTCTCGCAAGTCTAGGTAATCTCTAAACTTATCTTTTTTTATCCAGTTTCCTGCCTACATAACCTTCCTCAGCTTAATTTGAAAAACTACAATGTCTACACAACAATAAGGAGTTATATCAGATGATTGTATAATACAAGCGTAAGCTATAATAGCAGAGAATATAATTTCTGGTGTACTGTATGTCTTGTATATTTTTTGTATAATTTCTTGTTTAAGTTTTGTATAATCTCTACATGTGGAACTTTTCTCCCCGGGCCTACGCTGAAAATGGGTCTTATCCCAGTTGGATTTTCCCAGTAAACAAATGTAAAATAAAATAAATAAAGTAAAATAGCAGAGGTCCAAGCACAGGTCCCTATGGTACTCCATTGGTTACTTTAACGTTGTTATTCCTCTATTTTCTGCATTGATTAGGTCCATTAACAAATACAGTGCCCCCTTTGGGAAGTGTCTTACTGAACTTATCAAACAGTTGGAGACCCCACACTCAGACTGAGAGGTTGGAGGCCTTGTCCTTGTATTCACTGTCCTTTAAACTTCTTACAGGTGATCTGTGTTTTAACTTGTGAGCCATTAGAGATCTGGCAATCCAGGAGCTTTTTTTATCCACAAATGAAACAATCCAGCGAACACTATACCCAAAGTTGTGAATCTGCTTCAGCAAATAAACAAATTTCTGTGGAGAGATTTGTTGTGCAATGACTTTCCCTTCTCTGGAACAAACTTCCTTTCCATTTCAAGCAGTATAACACACTATAATTAGACATTTTCTTTTCTTCCCTGGGAAAGTCCAGCTGGGCCCAAGACCCTTTTTCAGTAGAGCCCCGGGGAGAAAAGTTAAAGAATACAGGCAGTCCTCAAGTTAAGGACGAGATCTGTTTTTTAGCCTGTCCTTAAGTCAAATTTGTATGCAAGTAGAAACAAGTACATATGGATGTTCTTCGTGTTTCACTGTTGCAGTCATCACATTTGGGTTATCTGCTTGCAGTAGCCCTCAGTCGGCCTGATTATCAAACTCTTGGGTCCTGCGTTGATTGCTGTCTCATCTTCCGTGACGTCAGGTAGTCAGGGGTATAAAGCATGCAGTTGACGCCATTACATCAGTCTTTCTTGCCATGTGGTGCCCGAAGCAGGAGTTCACAAGTGCCGGTCGGCTGACTCCTGAAATTTTCGTTTTCGGGTTTCATAACCGAAGTCTTCAGCTAAAGCTAAGTACTCAGTTGGGGAAACTTTTTCTTGCTCTAAACCGATGTCAGTAAGTCAATAAGTGTATTTCTTGTGGAAAGCAAATACCTCATAAAGATTTTCATTCATACTGTATTCCTTGCCTAGGCCCTGACCACAACGTACCTCGCTGTTGGTTTTGTGCCTTATTTAAACCACGAACTATTCGTCGTCTGTACATTTTTGTTTCTAAATATTTTGGTTCTCGGTTCAGTTATCCAGATATGTCTTTGGTAAGCCACCCAACTACCGACATTCCGAAAAATGCAAAGATAAAGACAGAGACTGGCCGCCTAGGTCCAAAGCTGCCAACAACGTTTCTCCTAAGCTAGTTGCCAGTTCGCTGGTACTCAGTGAGGCGCTTTCACAGCCCCTGATACCCGCTACTTCAGATTCGCAGGCCTCTACTGAGACCCATTCGGAGTCCGGTATGCCACGAGATGCTTCAACTGGGGAACCTGCAGATGTCTCTACCTTGGATGAGTCCGGAGCTGCTGTGCAGGCACCAGCTTCTGAGGGTGTATTCAGGCCTACTGACTTGCATATTAAACCGACACCATCTTCTTCTTCTAGGCCTAAAACTCGAACCATGCCTAGGAAACTGATGCTTAGACCGCATGGTCAGGCCTCTATGCCTAAAAAACAAATGATAAGAATGGCTGAAGACCTTATTACTTTAATCAGGGGAAGCCAACCTTCCCCCTCTAAGAAACCTATGATTGAATGAATGATACTTCTGACCAGGATTCTGAAATTTCTGTCTTTTCTGATGACCAGGATTTACCCTTATCTACCTCTAAGGATTCTGATGCAGAGGACTCTATTATTTTAGGGAACATTTTCACTGGGAAAGCCAGGACTCCTCTGATTCTAAAAAGAGGCTTAGAGATTTCTTACTCCTGCCCCAACACAGGCCTTTAGCTATCCCTGCTGTGCTGGACATTGTTGATGATGCCTTTTCGGAATCTAGCTTGGCCCCTAACTCTTTACCTCCTGCTCACAGAAAACCTGATAGATATTACAGGGTTCCTGATTCTCATAATTTCCTTTTTAAAAATCCTACTGCATTTCCTGAGACCATTTCACAGGGACCCAAGGGCATTAAGGCTACTACTGCCAAAAATCCTACCCCCTCTGATAGCGATTCCAGAGCCCTGGATAAATGGGGTAAGAAGGTATACACCTCTGCAACCTTGGCCATCAGGGCCTTAAATTGCCAGTTTCATATTATCAGCAGCATGTTATTGGATTGCTTAAACAGAAAATAATGTTGATTCCTGATTGTGCTGAAAATAAGGATTTACAGGATTTAATGCATTCTGTTGAACAGGTTGGAAAACATACTTTGCAATGTGGTTTTGATTCAGTAGAGGCATCTTGCAGGGCTGCTGGCACTGGGTCTGTACTTAGAAGGCATGCTTGGCTTAAGGAGCAATCTTTGCCAGATCATGTTAAAACTAAATTGCTGGATGCTCCCTTAAATCAGGACCGCCTGTTTGGTGACAAAGTAGAATAAATTCTTAAAAAGATGGAGGAAAAAGCTAAATCTATGCAAACTGTTAAAGATTTCTTACAAGTGCAGCCTCCTAGATTTAGTAGGCATTGGCCCTCAAAAAATTGGTCCTTTCCTGCCTCATCCAGGACTTCTGAGTTCAAACCCAGAGCCAGCAGAACACCCAGGCTTCAGTCCCAGGGTACGCACAGGACTAAGCAGTGGGGGGCTCCCACTTCCAAATCAGGGAGTACTAAGAGACCCCCCTGTGGTAAGCTGTCTCAATGACTTAACTTTAAAACTTCCAAGCACTTCTCAACTGACTGCCCCTTTAGGGGGAAAGATTGCTGTGCAAGCAAAAAACTGGGAACTCATTACCCAGGACAAATGGGTTTTAAACATAGTTTCCCAAGGATACAGATTTCACTTCCACACACTACCAACCCCAAACGGTTGGCCAGATCTACCTCCAAATCAGTGGGCAGAGGCTCAAAAGCAAGTACTGTCTCTCTTAAGATTTGTAGAATAAGAATGGCCAAAGTATGTGCTTAAGGAAATTGAGTATGTGACCATCTGTATGCATTGAGATGAACTTTGTACTGCGAACTAACTGTGAATAGTGGAAAAGCACTGAAAAACAGGAGCCTGCTTGAAAGCAGGAAATGTGCCTTATATGGAAGTGAAGTGTATCTGATTTTCTTTCTCTGCCCAGAGATGTAGTAATGTGAACTGCTTTAAGCCTATGGGTAAACCACTGATGGGTTAATTGTCTTTTGTACTAATTTAATTGGTCTAGTTTATATTTTTGTACTGTCAGCAGTATCACCAGCATATAAGCTTAAGCATTCCTTTGTTCGGGGAGTCTCCCTGGTACTTTCCATGAAGCTGCCACATGTGTGTAGTAAGTACCACTGAAAGAGAGGAAGAAGTGTCTTGTCTTCATTTAAGGTAAAATGTTAAATGCAACAATTGGTGCCGTAACTCGGATCTGAATTGACAACAGCTGCGGCAGTTGGGGATTGAAGATTAAAAGGGCCCATGACAGAATTTTCTGTTCTGGTAGTGTTTCTTTCATTTCCTGTACTTGCCTGCTTTCAAATTTGGTATAGATAATTTTATAGAAATGTAATAATTCCTCTCATTCAGTTGTTTTGAGGTAAGTGGCATGCATTTTTTTTCTGCTATTGATTGTGCAGTATGAGAGTGGGTTAAAACGAAAACTTGGCGACATAAGAGTGAAAGGAGATATGAGAGTGTGGAAAACGACGTTTATAAAACGTCACAGTTACATTTGTAAAATACAGTATAGCTTGTTGTGTGAAAATGGGAGCGAGTGTGGGAACCATAAAAGAGCCAGAAAGAAGTACACCAGCTGGTTATATGCATTTTTGTGTGTCCCGGGACAGTTGTATGTTTATAAGTCAGTGGGTTGCCCTCACTGAGGGTGATGGTAAACTTGCCTTTCCAGAAAGTGGTAGTTTTAATAAAAATATTTTGCTTAATCTCCAAGGAAAGTTAAAGAAAAAAGGGAGAAGAATACCAGTGTTGTGCTGGGCAGCATTTAATGATTGGATGACAGAGGCGAAAGAAAGAGAAAAGGATTCGGTTATTAGTAGTCTAAAAGATAATCAGCAGAAATTAAAAGAGCAATTGAGGGAATTGCAACAAACTGCTAGTAATTTAGGTGTAGTAAACGGTAAATGCTTGAAGGACCCACCCTTTAAGGGCCTTTATCCTGTAAAGGAATTAGCTAAATTGCAGATAACTGAATCGTCAGAAGATAATGCCTGGCTCCCCCCACCACCGACTGCACCCCCGCAGTATCAGCCCCCCCTCGCTCAACAAGGAGCGGAAGCACTGCAGTCAGATTCCACCACTAAAGATTCCACCCCTAGAGAAAGAGAACAAGCTGCGGACAGTCACTCTAGTGAATCTGATCCAGAAACGAGCGATAGACCAAAGGAACCAAGAACTCGTAGTAAGACTCATAAAGAAGCAAAAGCTGTAATGTATTTTAAAGCTAAACCCTATTGTAAAGGAAAAAGGAAGTGACATTTACACCGACAAAGGCATTTTGGCCAGTTCCCTGCTATAATTGATAGTGGGGAATGGGTATTTTGGGCCAGATAAATTTAATCCAGATTCAGGATCGGAGTCGTCAGACGACAGATTTGAGGGAGGTACCTAACCCAGCCCATGCTAGAAGTGCACAGGAACCACCAACCGTTGTAGTACCTAAGGTGTGGTCGGCGGTTGATTTTCAAGCCATTACCAAATCGTTACTGCCTATTCGTACTAATCCAGCTAAGTTCCAGCGTGTGCTGGCAGGACATATTTGTTTACAAAATCCTACAATAGAAGAAGTCAGGGCAGTTCTTCAGTATGCCATACCGTCTGATCTGATGAAACGGATTTGGGACAATGCTAATGTCCCTACTCAGATTCCAAAACATTATGTACAAGAAGATAATGGGTTTGAAGCGGTCAGACAGCGAATAGTAGATACTATTACAGTGATAGTTCCACCCACACCCAACTGGTCTAAAATCAAGTCAGTTCTTCAAAAAGAAGATGAACCTGTGGACGAGTATTTAAATCATCTCATTGAAGTCTTTGAGGCTTATTCTGGTTACCCAAAACCCACCGAAGGGCCGGCACAGAGTGGATTGTCGGCTGCTTTTGTAGATGGGTTACACCCACACGTACGGGATAAGCTAAAGGAAGTATGTTTAAACTGGCCTAGTCTTGGATTGCATAAATTAGTCACGCAAGTGCAATAACTCTCCGACCACTTAGCACAGGAAAAAAAGGATTTACAGGAAAAATTGGTTAAAGCGCAGATTCAGATGTGTACTGCCTTCGGGCAGCGTGGATGGAGAGGAAGAGGTGGACGCCAAGGGGCTGGAAACCAAAACAGACAAAACTGGCAGGAAAATCGATCAGCCCCACCCCAAAGCTATAATAATCAGACAGAGTGTTTCAATTCTGGCCAAGTAGGCCATTGGAGAAATGAATGTCCGTATCTGGCTGAGCAACCGCCCCACCCACTGATATGTCACCTCAGTGGAATTCTAATTGGACTCCATCCAATTGGCAGCCATCACAATGAAGGTTCCCTGAACAAAGACAACAGCAGTTGTGCCCTTTCATCCCTGTGGATCAAGATGGACGACATGTTATGTTACTTGTCAAAAATAAACCGTACCCATTTTTGACGGACACTTGAGCAACCAAATCTGTGTTAGCTGGTGTAGCAGCAATAAATGTCCCTCTGGTATTCCTATTGAATATTCTGAAACCGTCCCAGTCCCAGTAACTTTGGGACCTTTACAAGAAATCATGCATTTTTAGTAGGACCCTCCACACCATTAAATTTATTGGGAAGAGATTTGCTCTGTAAGATGGGAGCAATCATCTTCTGCACAGCTGAAGGAGTATATTTACAAGTACCTTCAGATAAACAAGATAGTATTTTGGCTACTTTAGATGAAAATGTCACTCTGCAAACAATGTGTATGCAGTCTGACCACGATAAGAGTAAGCATCTAAATTCATTACCCTCTCATCTATGGACCATTCATGATAATGATGTTGGGTTTCTGATGTCAGCCACTCCTGTAAAAATAACCTTAAAACCCGGAGCAAAGTTACCTCGGGTATCACAGTACTCTTTGACGGTAGAGGCTACATCTGGTATTGCCCCCGTCATTTCTGCCTTGGTACAACAAGGAATTATAGTACCTACAAGTCCATGTAAATACTTCAATTCTACCGGTAAGGAAACCTGGTAAACAAGCTTACAGATTTGTGCAAGCCTTGCGAAAAGTCAATAAAGCTGTCTTGCCTGTTTTTCCAATCGTACCAAATCCAGCTACGATTTTCAGCTGCATCCCACCTACAGCGCGTTGTGTTACGGTTATAGATATCTTATCAGCTTTTTTCTCTATCCCAGTACATTCTGATAGTCAGTATTTGTTTACATTCACTTATAAAGGCCAACAGTATACTTGGACCCGACTACCCCAAAGATATGTAGAATCTCCAACCCTATTCTCTAGCGAGATGCACAGACAACTGCAGGATTTACAGTTACCACCACGTTCAGTATTGCTCCAATATGTAGACAATATTCTTATAGCTTCACAAGATACCAAGTCTTGTATAGAGGACTCACTTTTAGTTTTAAAGTTTTTAGCTGAACGAGGTTTTAAGGTAAATAAATCTAAACTGCAGTTCTGTCCAGAAAAGGTACAGTACCTGGGACACATCATTTCTATGGGTTCACGTCAAATACTTCCAAGTAGAATTACCTCTATTCAGACTGCCCCCCGCCCTGTAACTAAAGACAACTCAGGGGATTCCTCGGCCTAGCAGGTTATTGTAGACAGTGGGTGCCCAATTTTTCAGAAATTTCGGCCCCTCTGATGATCGTGTTTCACTGTTGCAGTCATTACATTTGGATAATCCTGCTGGCAGGTTGCCCTCAGCTGGCCTGAATTCCAAAGTCCTGGGTCCTGCGTCAGCTGTCATCGCCCCTTCCCTGACGTCAGGTTGTCAGGAGTATAAAAGAAGCAGCCAACGCCATTTTCTTTAGTCTTTCTTGCCGCGTGGTGCCCGAAGCAGAAGCAATTCGCAAGTGCCGGTCGGCCGACTCCTGAGATTTTCGTATTTGAGTTTCAGATCCTAAGTCTTCAATAAAGCTAAGTACCCCGTTAGCGAAACTTTTTTTCTTGCTCCAGACCGATGTCAGAAAAAGTTAATAATTGTATTTCTTATGGAAAGCAAATACCTCATAAGGATTTTCATTCTTACTGTATTCCTTGCCTAGGCCTTGATCACAACGTTACTGGTTGTTGGTTTTGTGCTAGATTTAACCAACGCACTATTAAGCATCGGTATGATTTTGCCTTAAACTTTTTTGGACGCCGGTTTAATTATCCTGAAATATCGTCGGATAGCCATCCGACTACCGGAGTTTACAAAAAAATGCAAAGAAAAGGATAGAGGAAAAACAACCGAGGCCCAAAACTGACGACGAAGCTTCTCCTAAGCCAGTCGCCAGTTCACTGGTTCTCAGTGAGGCACTTTCACAGCCCCTGACGCCCGCTACTTTAGAGTCGCAGGCCACTACCCACTCCCACGTGGAGTCGGCCATGCCGCTGGATACTCAAGGTATTGGAGCCTCGGACGCTAATCCCTGAGATGGGTCCGGAGCCGCTGAGCAGGTACTGGCTTCTGAGGGTGTATTCAGACCTAAACATCTTTACATTAAACCGACTTCAGCTTCAAAGGCAAAGACTAAAGCACCTTCTAAAGCAAGGAAACAAACTCAAGAGCCATGTGGACAGGCCTCTATGCCCAAAACACAGATGCTCAAAATGGCAAAAGACATGATCACCTTGATCAGTGGTTCCCATCCCCCTCCTGATAAGAGACCCAGGCAAGACACTGACTATGAATCTTCAGATCAGGTTTCTATTTCTTCTGATTCCTCTTCTGATCAGGAATATTCTTTCCCCCCCTATGAAGATTCAGATGCTGAAGAGTCTATACTTTCAGCATCTCCTCCTGACTATTCATTTGGGGAAACCTTGCATACCATGAGGGAGCATTTCCACTGGGAGAGCCAAGATTTTTCAGAATCTAAAAAGAGGCTCAGGGATTTTCTTTTACTACCTCAGCACAGGCCTCTAGCCATTCCACCTGTGTTAGGCATTGTAGATGATGTGTTTTCGGAGTCTAGTCTGACCCCTGACTCCTTACCCCCCAGCTCCTGTTAAGCCTGACAGATATTACAGGGTTTCTGACTCTCACAAATTTCTTTTTAAAAACCCTGCTGCTGACCAAGAAACTATTTCACAGGGTGCAAAGGGAGTTAAGGCTTCCACTGCAAAAATACCCAACCCCCTCTGACAGAGATTCTAGGGCACTGGATAGATGGGAAAAAAGATTTACACATCTGCAACTTTGGCTATAAGGGTCTTAAACTGTCAATTTCATATGCTTAAGTATCAGCAACATGTCATGGGATTGCTTAAACAGAAAATGTTGTTAAATTCTGAATGTGAAATGCAGGATTTATTGTATGCAGCAGAGCAAGTTGGAAAACGTACTTTCCAATGTGGTTTTGATTCTTTGGAGGCCTCCTGCAGGGCCGCTGTTACGGGTTCTGTAATTAGGAGGCATGCTTGGTTAAAGGAACAAAATATGCCTGATCATGTTAGTTAAATTACTAGATGCACCTTTACAGCATGATACTTTGTTTGGTGCCAAGACAGAAGAGGTGTTAAAAGAAAATGGAGGACAAAGCTAAATCTATGCAAACTGTCAAAGATTTTTTACAAGTACAGCCACCTAGGTTTAGTAGACACTGGCCTACAAAAAACTGGTCCTTTCCTGTGTCAGACAGACCGCAAAGGGGGCAGATCCCAGGCACAAGGTTCTTATAGGCCTAAGCAATGGGGTGCCTCTACCTCCAAAGCTGGAGAAGATAGATCACAAACATACAGAAAACAGTCCCAATGACTTCCCCCTGCCTGCACCAAGCACTTACCTTCTGGCAGCACCCTTAGGGGGAAAATTAGCACTTTTTGCTCAAAATTGGCACATCATAGCCCAGGACAAGTGGGATGTTCATCGTCTTACTCTGCTGCAGTCATCACACTTGGGTTATCCTGTCGTCAGGCGGTCCCGCAGTCGGCCGGAATTCCAAAGTCTTGGTCCGGCGTCGGTTGCTGTTGCTTCTTCCCTGGCATCAGTGCGCCAGGGGTATATATAATGCATCCGACGCCATTTTCTTCAGTCTTTCTTGCCGCGTGGTGCCCGAAGCAGAAGCAGTTCGCAAGTGCCGGTCGGCCGACTCCTGAGATTTTCAAAGTCGAATTTCAGATCCAAAGTCTTCAATAAAGCTAAGTACACCATTGGGGAAACTTTTCTTGCCTCAGACCGATGTCAGAAAAAGTTAACAATTGTATTTCTTTTGGGAAGCAAATACCTCATAAGGATTTTCATTCTTACTGCATACCTTGCCTAGGCCCAGACCGCGACGTCACTAGTTGTCGTTTTTGTGCTAGGTTTAATAAGCGTACTTTAAAAAGACGCTTTGATTTCGCACGACACTACTTCGGTAGAAAATTTAACTACACTATGCCGTCGGAGCAACAGACTACCGGCGTGCACAAAAACGTAAGGATAAGGACAGGCAGCCTAGACCCAAGCCAGACTCCGAGGCCTCGGCTGGTCCGGTCTCCGGTTCACCGGTCTTCAGTGAGGCTCCGACGCAGCCCCTGACTACTGCAGATCTGGAACCCGAGACCGCTTCAGAACTTTTGGTTGAAAGTACCAGGCCGACGCAGCCATTTTGTTTAGCCCCTACCGACGACACTGCTGAAAAAGATGTCGGTGCTGCCGAAACACCTTCGGTTTCTGAAGGCGTCTTCAGACCGACAACGCTCACCATAAAAACGTATCCTAAGACGAAGACTCCTATTAAACCTAAAAAGACTGCACTTCAGTCCCCTGTTCAAGGCCCCATACCCAAGAAACAGATGCTCAAAATGGCTGAAGATTTGATCTCTTTAATCAGCGGTTCCCAACCCCCTCCCGACAAAAGGCCTAGACAAGAGGAAGATTATGCATCCTCTGAACAACTGTCCATTTCCTCAGGCTCCTCTGAGGACCAAGATTACTCCTTCTCCCCTTATGAAGATTCTGATGCTGAGGATTCCATTCCCTCAGCTTCTCCCCCTGAAGACTACTCCTTTGGGGAAACTTTACACACTATGAGGGAACGTTTTCACTGGGAAGGTCAGGACTATTCTAACTCAAAGAAAAGGCTCAGAGAGTTTCTTTTACTCCCCCAGCACAGACCACTTGCCATCCCCCCAGTTTTAGACATTATGGATGATGTTTACTTAGAATCCAGTTTGAACCCAGACTCTCTGCCTCCTGCTCTGGCCAAACCTGACAGATACTATAGAGTGCCTGATTCCCACAAATTTCTTTACAAAGTTCCAGAGACTATCTCCCAGGGTCCCAAAGGGGCTAAGGCTTCTATGGCAAAAAATTCTGTACCCTCTGAAAGGGACTCCAGAGCACTAGACAGGTGGGGGAAAAAGGTTTACACCTCAGCCACTATAGCTATGAGGGCACTAAATTGCCAGTTTCACATGCTAAAATATCAGCAATTTCTAATGTCTCGGTTAAAACAAAAAATGAGCACACTCCCTCAGCAGTCTGAATTGAAAGAAATGCAGGATCTGTTGCATGCAACTGAACAGGTGGGCAAACATACCTTACAATGTTGGTTTGATTCTTTGGAGGCTTCCTGCAAAGCAGCTGTCACTGGGTCTGTTATACGTAGGCATGCTTGGTTAAAGGAACAAACTCTGCCTGATCATGTTAAAGCAAAGCTTCTAGATGCTCCCTTACAGCAGGATGCTCTTTTTGGAGTTAAAGCAGAAGAAGTCTTAAAGAAAATGGAGGATAAGGCAAAATCTATGCAGACAGTCAAAGATTTCCTACAGGTACAGCCCCCTCGCTTCAGCAGAAATTGGCCAACAAAAAATTGGTCCTTTCCAGCTACTGACAGGCCACAGAGGGGTAAATACAGACGTCCAAGAGTCAGAGGACAACCACAAGCCCAGTACAAACCTCGACAATGGGGCAGTGCAGCACAGAAGGGAGGAGAAGACAGGTCCCAAACTACCAGAAGGCAAACTCAATGACTTGCACCTCATCTGGCCAAGCAACACTCTCTTGGCAGCCCCCTTGGGAGGAAAACTCGCACTTTTTTCAGACAACTGGCACATTGTCACAAAGGACAAATGGGTCTTAGACATAATTTCACGAGGATACAGATTCCTTTTTCACACCTTGCCAGTGAAAAGAGGAATGCCAAACCTGCCACAAAATCAATGGGCAGAGGCACAAAGACAAATTACAGCTCTCATGGACATGAGCGCCATTCAGCTGGTACCTATTCGAGAGCAAGGCCAAGGATTTTACTCAAGACTCTTTCTAGTTCCCAGAAAGGACAATGCCTGGAGACCAATTCTGGACCTTTCAATTCTAAACACCTTCTTACAAGTACCCAAATTCAAGATGTTAACACTACAGCTTCTTCCCATGTTGGGCAAGAAAGCATGGCTAGTAACGTTGGACCTCAAGGAGGCATACCTGCATGTCCCTATCAGACAAAGTTGCAGAAGATGCCTCCATTTCATTGCAGGTTCAACCCATTACCAATTCTCTGCACTGCCCTTTGGCTTATCTACTGCGCCCAGGATCTTCACAAAATGCCTGGCACCAGTAATTGCATACTGCAGACAAAGAGGAATTCAAATATACCCATACCTGGACGACTGCCTCATCCAAGCAGAAAGCAAGGACATCCTCTTACAACATCTGGCTTTTGTAAAACATCTCCTAAGTTGCCTGGGGTACACAGTAAACGAAAAGAAATCAAAACTAGTACCCTCACAAAATATGACATTCCTGGGTGCCAGCTTGAATACAACGGCCCAGAAGGCTTATCTGACGCCAGACAAACAACTACAACTGACTCAATATTTCAAAACAATGGCAACAAAGACCCAACTACCTGCAAGAAAAATTCTGCAGGCCTTGGGCTTCATGGCATCTTGCATACTACTAATACCATTTGCAAAGCTGCATATGAGGAAATTACAGTGGTACCTAAAAGTGTATGGTCTCAACACAGCCACAGCTTGGACACAATGATATCTCTCATTCCCTGCCTACAACAGGAGTTTCTATGGTGGTCACTGGCATGTCACCTCAACAAGGGTCAGTCTTTCACCTTGCCCCCAGCCAGGCAAACTATGACAACAGATGCATCGGACTACGCCTGGGGGGCACACATGGCAGGACAGTGCGTTCAAGGCGTATGGTCTGCAGATCAAAGGAATCTGCACATCAATCAAAAAGAGATGCTAGCTGTACAGAATGCTCTGACAGCCTTCAAGAATCTGTTACATCCAGGACAACTTACAATAAGGACGGACAACACCACAGTAATGTGTTACATAAACAAACAAGGGGGTACACACTCCTACCCTCTATGCAGGCAAGCAGTGACCTTGTGGAACACAGCTCTGGCTTACCAAGTTCACTTACAAGCTCAATTCCTGCCAGGACAAAAGAACACATTGGCAGACGACCTCAGCAAGAAACATCATGGATCCCCACGAGTGGAAACTGGATCCACAAGTATTTGCAATGATAACTCAAAAATGGGGCCTTCCAGACATAGACCTGTTTGCCAGTCCTCAAAACTATCAACTAACAAAATTTTGTACAAGGACACTTCACCATCAAGCTTGGAAAGTGGACGCACTCTCATTCAGCTGGAAAAACCTGACAGTATATGCCTTCTTTCCATTGCCTCTCCTCACAAAGGTGCTTCTGAAAGTCAGAAAGGAGAGACCACGACTGATACTCTTAGCCCCAGACTGGCCACGCCAGCACTGGTACCCACTATTGAGGAATATGGCCCAGGGCCCACCTTGGATTTTACCAGAAACTGCCCATTTGTTCACACAGCAAAACAATCAGATTCTTCACAGCCAGCTAAAAACCTTAAATCTGGCTGCATGGAAAATCATCTAAACATCCAGCCAGCTCCTCTTTCCCAAGCAGTTATGGATGTTATTCTGGAAGCTAGGAGGCCCAGCACCAGGAAGGCCTATGCGGACAAATGGAAAAGCTTTTGTGCTTGGAACCAAACTAAAGGCCAAAACACACTTCAGCCTCACCTGCCTCAGATTCTACAGTATTTAACTGAGATGTTGCACAAAGGACTTTCTTTTTCTTCCATTAAAATCCATGCATCAGCTATTTCAGCCCCTACAACACAGAACCACCCTTATTTTCGCATCCACTTCTAAGGCAGTTCCTCAGAGGGGCAAAAACATTAGGCTCCCCAGGAGAGCAGCTACACCAAGATGGGACCTCAATTTTGTTCTGGAAAAACTTACGCTACCTCCCTTTGAACCAGCTTTCTCTGCAGATCTACAGTTCCTATCATGGAAGACTGCCCTGCTGCTAGCAATAACTTCAGCTAGAAGAGTCTTAGAGCTGCAGGCACTAATGGCAGTGGAACCTTTCCTCATTTTCCATCAAGACAGAGTTTCTCTATGAACTAATCCTTCCTTCATGCCTAAGGTGGTTTCCAGTGTGTCTTTAAATCAAACCATTCACTTACCCACCTTCTTCCCAAACCCACAGAACAAAGGAGAAAGACTCCTGCATTCCTTGGACATTCACAGGCAACTTCGCTACTACTTGGATAAAACTAAGGCTTTCAGAAAATCTGACCAGCTCTTTGTATCCTGTGCTACAGCTTCACAAGGGAAGGCTATATCAAAACAAACCATTTCCAAATGGATAGGACATTGCATTCGTTTTTGCTATACCCATTATGGAAAACCAGTTCCTGTTACCATTAGGCCCCACTCTACCAGGGCAACAGCTACATCTACAGCCTTCCTCAGGGGGGGTACCAACCAAAGAGATTTTGGAAGCTGCAACTTGGAGTTCAGTACACACCTTTACCAAACACTATCACTTACCACTTTACTCTAAGACTAGGCCTGGCTTCGCCACTGCAGTTCTGCAGGGCCTTCTAGCCTCCTCTAACCCTCTATAACTCCTCCACCCATCCATAGCTTATGGATTCTACCCAAGTGTGATGACTGCAGCAGGGTAACACGATGAACATAGTACAGTTTTGTACCTACCATAAATGCAGATGTTCGAGTGTACACCCTGCTGCAGTCCAGGTTACCCTCCCTCCATCCCCTCTGATCTAACTGGCTAAATCTCTACAATACCTTCCTGATGTATTTGCTTATAGCTGGAGGGATTTTGTGTTTGTGCAAAAATGTCTTAATTTGGTACTAATTACTGACCACCTTTTTGGGGGCACCTGACATCTGGGGCAAGAAAAACTGAAGAAAATAGCGTCGGATGCATTATATATACCCCTGGCGCACTGACGTCAGGGAAAAAGCGACAGCAACCAACGCCGGACCAAGACTTTGGAATTCCGGCCGACTGCGGGACCTCCTGACGACAGGATAACCCAAGTGTGATGACTGCAGCAGGGTGTACACTCGAACATCTACATTTATGGTAGGTACAAAACTGTACTTTCTAAACATAGTGTCACAAGGCTACGAGTTCCATTTCCATACTCTGCCAAAGGCAAACCGCTGGCCAGATCTGCCAAAAAATCAATGGGCAGAGGCACAAAAACAAATCTCATCCCTCATGGACATGGGGAGCCATTCAACAAGTACCAGAGCAAGAGCAGGGACAAGGATTTTACTCGACTGTTCTTGGTACCCAGAAAGGACAAGGCCTGGAGGCCGATACTGGACCTATCTATTCTGAACACTTTCCTGGATATTCCAAAATTCAGAATGTTGACTTTGCAGCAGCTTCTGCCCATGCTGGGCAAGAATGCTTGGCTTGTGACTTTAGACCTAAAAGAGGCATACCTGCATGTCCCAGTCGGACAATCATACAGAAGATACCCAAGATTCAAGGCTGGTTAAATGCATTACCAATTCTCTGCACTGCCCTTTGGCGTATCTATTGCGCCCAGGGTCTTTACAAAGTGCCTGGCACGATTAATTGCATTCTGCAGACAAAGAGGAATACAAATATATCCTTACATGGACGACTGTCTCATTCAAGCAGAGAACAAGGACATTCGTCTTCAACATTGGCGTTTGTGGAAAGACTTCTAACATGCCTAGGGAACACAGTCAACATAAAGAAGTCAAAACTAGTACCCACACAAGAGATAATATTCCTGGGTGCAAGCTTCAATACAACTGCCCAGATGGCTTATCCTCACGCCAGACAAACAAAGGCAACTGACTACCTATTTCAAAATGTTGGCAACAAAGGCCCAGTTATCTGCAAGACAAATTCTGCAGGCTTTGGGCTTCATGGCATCCTGCATCCTACTAATTCCATATGCAAGACTGCATATGAAGAAACATCAGTGGTACCTAAAAAGTGTTTGAACTCAACATTGCCACAGCCTGGAAACAGTCATTACTCTCATTCCCTGCCTGCAACAGGAGTTTCGATGGTGGGCAAAGGCTTGTCACCAGAACAAGGGACAGCCATTCGCATTACTTCCAGCCAGGCAGACACTAACAACGGATGCATCAGACTATGCCTGGGGAGCCCACATGGCAGAAAGATGCATTCAGGGCACATGGTCCTCAAACCAAATGCATCTACATATCAATCAAAAAGAGATGTTAGCTGTTCAAAATGCCCTGACAGCCTTCAAGGACCAACTTCATCCGGACAACTACTGATAAAGACAGACAACACCACGGTCATGTGGTATATAAACAAGCAGGGGGGCACACATTCTTACCCCCTTTGCAGACTAGCCATAACCTTGTGGGACACAGCTTTGACTTACCAAGTACATCTGCAGGCACAATTCCTGCCAGGAAAGGAAAATACTCTGGCAGACGAACTAAGCAGAAACCTCATGGATCCCCACGAGTTGAAGCTGGATCCACAAGTCTTCAGCATGATAACAAGGAAATGGGGATGCCCGGACATAGATCTATTTGCCTCCCCTCTCCATTACCAACTAAAAAGATTCTGCACAAGGACTTATCACAGACAAGCATGGAAAGTGGACGCCCTATCTTTCAGCTGGAAAAACCTATCAGCATATGCCTTTCCTCCATTGCCTCTCCTCCCCAAGATGCTCCTAAAAGTCAGACAGGAGAAGCCAAAGATGATACTGATTGCCCCAGACTGGCCACGCCAGTACTGGTATCCAATACTAAGGAACTTCTCTCTTTACCCAGCTTGGACCTTACCTCAAATACCTCGACTACTGTCCCAGCAAAACAATCAGATCATGCACAGCCAACTCAGGACATTAAACTTGGCAGCATGGCAGATAATGTAGTCATACAAAAAACACCTCTCAGTAAAGCTGTGATGGATGTCATTCTGGAAGCCAGAAGGCCTAGTACTAGAAAGTCTTATGCTGGAAAAATGGAAGAGATTCTGTGCCTGGAACCAGGCACAAGGAACTGATACAGCGGTACAAAATATTCCTCAGATTTTGCAATACTTGACTGAGATCCTTGACAAAGGCCTATCTTTTTCATCAATTTAAAATTCATGCCTCTGCCATTTCGGCTCATTACAATACAGAGCCACCACTTTTTTCTCACCCTTTATTAAGACAGCACCTCCAGAGGAGCCAAAACTTTAAGGCCCCCAAGGAGACTACCAATACCTGCATGGGACCTCAACTTTGTCTTGGAAAAGCTCACCCTGTCTCCTTTTGAGCCAGCTGCTACTGCTGATATGAAGTTTTTATCTTAGAAAACAGCTCTGCTCTTAGCAATTACTTCTGCAAGACAAGTTTCAGAGCTACAGGCACTCATGGCTGTGGAACCTTTTATCATTTCTCATCCAGGCAGGGTCTCCCTGAGGACAAACCCAACATTTATGCCTAAAGTAGTGTCCAGTGTAGCTCTTAACCAAGCCATCCATCTGCCAACTTTTTACCCAAATCCACAGAACTAGGGGGAGAGAATTCTGCATTCTTTGGACACAGACAGCTTAGATTCTACTTGCACAGACCCAAAGCTTTCAGGAAGACAGAGCAATTACTAGTGGCATATTTTGCAGGATCACAAGGAAAGCTAATCTCAAAGCAGACTATTTCTAAGTGGTTAGGCCACTGAATTCATTTCTGCTACTTACACCATGGCAAGCCAGTGCCTAAGGGCATTAGGCCTCATTCCACCAGAGCTGCAGCCACCTCTGCAGCCTTTCTCAGGGGAGTACCAACCAGAGACATTTTAGAGGCAGCTACTTGGAGTTCAGTGCATACCTTTACAAAGCATTATCATCTGCCACTCTACTCTAAATCCAGGGCAGGTTTTGCCATTGAAGTTCTACAGGGCCTCATCGCCGCTCCTACTGCTGTCTAGATGTTCTTCGTGTTTCACTGTTGTAGTCATTACACTTGGGTTATCCTGCTGGCAGGTTGCCCTCAATCGGCCTTAATCCCAAAGTCTTGGGTCCTGCGTCAGTTGCTGTCGCCTCTTCCCTGACGTCAGGTCATCAGGGGTATAAAAGATGCAGCCAACGCAATTTTATTCAGTCTTTCTTGCTGCTTGGTACCCGAAGCAGAAGCAGTTCGCAAGTGCCAGTCGGCCGACTCCTGAGATTTTCGTGTTTGAGTTTCAGATCCGAAGTCTTCATTAAAAGCTAAGGACCCCGTTGGGGAAGCTTTTTTTCTTGCTCCAGACCGATGTCAGAAAAAGTTAATTGTATTCCTTGTGGGAAGCAAATTCCTCATAAGGACTTTCATTCTTACTGCATTCCTTGCCTAGGCCCTGACCACGACGTTGCTAGTTGTCGGTTTTGTGCTAGATTTAACCAGTGCACTATTAAGCGTCAGTACGAATTTGCATTAAGCTATTTTGGGCGAAGATTTAATTATACAATGTCGTTGGATAGCCATCCGACTACCGGAGTTCACAAAAAACGCAAAGAAAAAGACAGGCAATCGAGGTCCAAAACTGACGACGAAGCTTCTCTTAAGCAAGTCGCTGGTTCTCAGTGAGGCGCTTTCCCTGACGCCCGCTACTTTAGAGTCGCAGGCCGCTACCGACTCCCACGTGGAGTCGACCAGGCCGCTGGAGACTCAAGGTATTGGAGCCTTGGAGGTTATTCCCTCAGATGGGTCTGGAGCCGCTGAGCAGGCATCGGCTTCTGAGGGTGTATTCAGACCTAAACAATTCTATATAAAACCGACTGCAAAGACTAAAACACCTTTAAAGGCAAAGAAACAAGTTCACCAGCCACAAGGACAGGCCTCCATGCCCAAAGAAAAACAGATGCTCAAAATGGCCGAAGACTTAATTACCTTGATCGGGGGTTCCCATCCCCCTCTTGATAAGAGGCCTAGGCAAGAAACAGACTATGAATTTTCAGATCAGGTTTCCATTTCTTCTGATTCCTCTTCTGATCAGGAATATTCTCTTCCCCCCTATGAGGATTCTGATGCTGAAGAATCAATTCCTTCAGCTTCTCCTCCTGAGGACTACTCTTTTGGAGAAACCTTGCATACTATGAGGGAGCACTTCCACTGGGAGAGCCAAGATTTTTCAGAATCTAAGAAAAGGCTCAGGGACTTCCTTTTACTACCTCAACACAGGCCTCTAGCTATTCCACCTGTGTTGGACATTGTTGTTGATGTGTTCTTGGAGTCTAGTGTGACCCCTGATTCTTTACCTCCAGCTCCTGTTAAGCCGGACAGGTACTACAGGGTCCCTGACTCTCATAAATTCCTTTTCAAAAACCCTGCTGCAGACCCAGAAACTATTTCTCAGGGTCCAAAAGGGGTCAAGGCTTCTACTGCAAAAACCCTACCCCCCTCTGACAGGGATTCTAGGGCACTGGATAGATGGGGAAAAAAGATTTACACATCTGCTACTTTGGCTATAAGGGCCTTAAATTGCCAGTTTCATATGCTCATATATCAGCAATATATCATGACACTGCTTAAACAGAAAATGATGGCAAATTCTAATTGTGCACAAAACAAAGAAATACAGGATTTATTGCATGCAGCTGAACAAGTTGGAAAGCATACTTTGCAATGTGGGTTTGATTCTCTGGAGGCCTCCTGCAGGGCCGCTGTTATGGGTTCTGTCATTAGGAGGCATGCTTGGTTAAAGGGACAAACTCTGCCTGACCATGTTAAAGCAAAATTATTAGATGCTGCTTTACAACATGATACCTTGTTTGGTGTTAAGGCAGAAGAGGTGTTAAAGAAAATGGAGGACAAAGCTAAATCTATGCAAACGGTCAAGGATTTTTTACAGGTACAGCCACCTAGATTTAGCAGACACTGGCCTACAAAGAATTGGTCCTTTCCAGTCTCAGACAGACCTCAAAGGGGCAGATCCAGATGCCCTAGAGGCAGATCACAGCCGCAAGGATCCTACAGGCCTAAGCAGTGGAGTGCTTCTACCTCCAGAGGTGGAGAAGACAAAGCACAATCATACAGGAAACCGTCCTAATGACTTACCCTGCCTGCACCAAGCACTTCCATACCCTGCCAAGGGCAAACGGTTGGCCAGACCTGCCAAAAAAATCAATGGGCAAAGGCTCAAAAACAAATCGCAGCTCTCATGGACATGAGGGCTATTCAACAAGTGCCACAGCAAGAGCAGGGACAAGGATTTTACTCAAGACTGTTCTTGGTACCTAAAAAGGAGAAAGCATGGAGACCAATACTGGACCTATCTATTCTAAACACTTTCCTGGATATACCAAAATTCAAGATGTTGACCTTACAACAGCTTCTGCCCATGCTGGGCAACAAGGCTTGGCTCGTGACTTTAGACCTAAAAGAGACATACCTGCATCCCAATCAGACAATCATGCAGAAGATACATCAGATTCAAGGCTGGCTCAAAGCATTACCAATTCTCTGCACTGCCCTTTGGCTTATCTACTGCGCCCAGGGTCTTCACAAAGTGCCTGGCACCAGTAATTGCTTACTGCAGGCAAAGAGCAATACAAATATATCCTTACTTGGACAACTGCCTCATACAAGCAGAGAACAAGGACATTCTCCTATAGCATCTGACGTTTGTGATAAGACTTTCAACATGCCTAGGGTACACAGTCAGCAAAAAGAAATCTAAACTAGTACCCTCTCAAGAGATAATATTCCTAGGTGCAAGCTTAAATACAACTGCCCAGATGGCTTATCTCACTCCAGACAAACAAAGACAACTATTTCAAAGAAATGGCAACAAAGGCCCAGTTATCTGCAAGAAAAATTCTGCAGGCTTTGAGCTTCATGGCATCCTGCATCTTACTAATTCCATATAAAAGACTGCATATGAGGAAAATTCAGTGGTACCTAAAAAGTGTCTAGACACAACATTGCCACAGTCTGGAAACAATGATTACTCTAATTCCCTGCCTGCAACAGGAATTTTGATGGTGGACAAAGGCTTGTCACCAAAACAAGGGACAGCCATTCTCACTACCCCCAGCCAGGCAGAGCCTAATGACGGATGCTTCAGATTATGCCTGGGGGGCACACATGACAGGAAGAGGCATTCATGGCACCTGGCCCTCAAACCAAAAGCATCTACATATCAATCAAAAAGAGATGCTAGCTGTGCAAAATGCCCTGACAGCCTTCAAGGGCCTACTTCATCCGGGACAACTACTGATAAAGACAGACAACACCACGGTCATGTGGTACATAAAGAAGCAGGGGGCACTCATTCTTTTCCCCTGTGCAGACAAGCCATGGCTTTATGGGACACAGCAATGACTTACCAAGTTCATTTGCAGGCACAATTCCTGCCAGGAAAGGACAATACTCTGGCAGACTATCTAAGCAGAAACCTCATGGATCCCCAGGAGTGGCACCTGGATCCACAAGTCTTCAGCATGATAACAAAGAAATGGGGACGCCCGGACATAGATCTATTTGCCTCCCCTCAAAACAATCAACTAAAAAGATTCTGCACAAGGACTTATCACAGACAAGCTTGGAAAGTGGACGCCTTATCTTTCAACTGGACAAACCTATCAGTATATGCCTTTCCTCTACTGCCTCTCCTCTCCAAGGTACTCCTAAAGGTCGGGCAGGAGAAACCAAAAATGATTCTGATTGCCCCAGACTGGCCACGCCAGTACTGGTATTTGATCTTAAGGACCTTGTCCCAATGCCCAGCCTGGACCTTGCCTCAAATACCTCATCTACTGTCCCAGCAAAACAGTCAGACTCTGCACAGCCAACTCAGGACCCTAAACCTGGCAGCATGGCGGATAATGTAGCCATACAAACCACACCTCTCAGTAAAGCTGTGATGGATGTCATTTTAGAAGCCAGAAGGCCTAGTACTAGAAAATCCTATGCTGGGAAATGGAAAAGATTTTGTGCTCGGAATCCTCAGATTTTGCAATACTTAACTGAGATGCTGGACAAAGACCTATCTTTTTCATCTATTAAAATCCATGCCTCTGCCATTTCGGCTCATTACAATACAGAGCCACCACTCTTTTCTCATCCTTTATTAAGGCAGTACCTCAGAGGAGCCAAAAACTTGAGGCCTCCAAGGAGAATGCCAGTACCTGCATGGGACCTCAATTATGTCTTGGAAAAGCTCACCTTACCTCCTTTTGAGCCAGCTGCTACTGCAGATATAAGGTTCTTATCTTGGAAAACAGCTGTGCTCCTAGCAATAACTTCTGCAAGACGAGTTTCAGAGCTACAGGCTCTCATGGCTGTGGAACCCTTTATCATTTTTTATCCAGACAGGGTCTCTCTGAGAACAAACTCCACATTTATGCCTAAGGTGGTATCCAGTGTAGCCCTTAACCAAACAATTAATTTGCCAACTTTTTATCCAAATCCACAGAACAAGGGGGAGAAAGTTCTGCATTCTTTGGACGTACACAGACAACTTAGATTCTACTTGGACAAAACTAAAGTTTTCAGAAAGACAGAACAATTACTAGTGGCGTATGCCCCAGCATCACAAGGAAAGGCCATCTCCAAGCAGACTATTTCAAAATGGATAGGTCACTGCATTTGATTCTGCTACTGACAGCATGGTAAACCAGTGCCTAAGAGCATTAGGCCACATTCAACCAGAGCTGCAGCCACTTCCGCAGCCTTTCTCAGGGGAGTACCAACCAAAGACATTTTAGAGGCTGCTAATTGGAGTTCAGTGCATACCTTTACAAAACATTACAATCTGCCTCTTTACTCTAAATCCAGGGCAGGCTTTGCCACTGCAGTTCTGCAGGGCCTCATAGCCGCTCCTAATGCTGTTTAGCTCCAGACCCCCAACCATAGCTTTGGGACTCAACCCAAATGTAGTGACTGCAACATTGAAACACGAAGAACATAGTACAGTTGTGTACACTTACCATAAATGTAGATGTTTGAGTGTATTCACTGTTGCAGTCCAGGTTACCCTCCCGCCATCCCCTTTATTTTTGCTGGTACTTATCTTTACTTCTTTAATCTATACAACCTGGGTGGTGTATTTGCGTATAGATGAAGGTAAAGCTTATTTTGGTGCATGTATGTTTTATTTGCATAATTTTAGCCTACCCTTTTGGGGGCACCTGACATCTGGGGCAAGGAAAACTGAATAAAATGGTGTTGGCTGCATCTTTTATACCCCTGACGACCTGACATCAGGGAAGAGGTGACACTAACAGACGCAGGACCCAAGACTATGGAATTCAGGCCGACTGAGGGCAACCTGCCAGCAGGATAACCCAAATGTAATGACTGCAACAGTGAATACACTCGAACATCTACATTTATGGTAAGTGTACACAACTGTACTTTCCTGCCTCCCAACCATAGCTTTGGGACTCTACCCAAATGTAATGACTGCAACAGTGAAACACGAAGAACATAGTACAGTTGTGTACACTTAACCATAAATGTAGATGTTCGAGTGTATTCACTGTTGCAGTCCAGGTTACCCACCCACCATCTCCCTTTTTTTCTTTTGGATCTTATCTTGCCTTCTTTGATTTATACTACCTATGTGGTGTATTTGCTTATAGATGAAGGTAAAATTTATATTGGTGTTTTTCAGAATAGATTTTATATATATATATATATATATATATATATATATATATATATATATATATATATATATATATATAAAGTTTAGCTACCCTTTCTGGGGGCACCTGACATCTGAGGCAAGAAAACCTAAAGAAAATGGCGTTGGCTGCTTCTTTTACACCCCTGACGACCTGACGTCAGGAAAGGGGTGACGGCAGCCGACGCGGGACCCAGGACTTTGGAATTCAGGCCGGCTGAGGGCTACCTGCCAGCAGGATTACCCAAATGTAATGACTGCAACAGTGGATACACTCGAGCATCTACATTTATGGTAAGTGTACACAACTGTACTTTAAAAAAAGGAGGTCACAGACCCTCTGCCTTGGTCCCCTGAACATGAAAACGCCTTTCAGGCTATTAAAACTGCACTGATAAACCCACCTGCTCTTGGGCTCCCAGATTGTTCTAAACCCTTTGATGTTCATCGTGTTACACTGCTGCAGTCATCACACTTGGGTTATCCTGCCGTCAGGTGGTCCCGCAGTCGGCCAGAGTTCCAAAGTCTTGGTCCGGCGTCGGTTGCTGTCGCTTCTTCCCTGACGTCAGTGCGCCAGGGGTATATAAGATGCAGCCGACGCCATTTTCTTCAGTCTTTCTTGCTGCGCGGTGCACGATGCAAAAGCAGTTCGCAAGTGCCGGTCGGCCGACTCCTGAGATTTTCATTCCGAATCCTCAACCGAAGTCTTCTACAAAGCTAAGTACCCCATTGGGGAAACTTTTTCTTGCCTCAGACCGATGTCAGTAAAAGTTAATAATTGTATTTCTTGTGGGAAGCAAATACCTCATAAGGATTTCCATTCCTATTGTGTACCATGCCTAGGCCCAGCCCACGACGTTACTGGTTGTCTGTTTTGTGCTAGGTTTAACAAGCGCACTATTAAACGTCGGTTTGATTTTGCCCAACATTATTTTGGCAGAAAATTCAATTACACCATGCCGTCAGAACAACCGGAATACACAAAAAGCGCAAAGACAAGAACAGGCATCCGAGGCCCAAAACTGACGATGAAGCCTCTGCTAGGCCAGTCGCCGGTTCTCCGGTTTTCAGCGAGGTGCCTTCGCAGCCCATGACGACCGCTTCTTTGGAACCACAGGCCGCCTCTGACTCCCACGTGGAGATGGCTAGGCTTTCGGATACACCAGACTTGAGATCTACCAAGACTAACCCTTCCGAGGGCTCCGGAGTTGCTGAACAATCCGCAGCTTCAGGGGGTGTTTTCAGGCCTACTCAGTTAACCATTAAATCTTCTGCTAAATCTAAACCAAAGAAACAACTTCAGCATTCACCAGCACAGGCCTCCATGCCTAAGAAACAGATGCTCAAAATGGCCGAAGACCTAATTACTCTGATCAGAGGGTCCCACCCTCCTCCTGATTAAAGGCCTAAACAGGATGCAGACTATGACTCATCCAACCAGGTGTCCATCCCCTCAGATTCATCCTCAGACCTAGGATACTCTTTACCGCCTTATGAGGATTCTGATGCTGAGTAATCCATTCCTTCAGCCTCTCCACCAGAGGACTACTCCTTTGGGGAAACCTTACATACCATGCGTGAGCATTTCCATTGGGAGGGCCAAGATTACTCAGAATCCAAGAAAAGGCTCAGAGATTTCCTTTTATTACCTCAACACAGACCCCTCGCTATTCCGCCAGTGTTAGATATTGCGGATGATGTGTATGCTGAGTCTAGTTTAAATCCTGATTCTTTACCTCCAGCTCCAGTTAAGCCAGACAGATATTACAGAGTCCCTGACTCGCACAAATTCCTTTATAAAAGCCCTGTTGCTGACCCTGAAACTATTTCCCAGGGTCCCAAAGGGGTAAAGGCCTCTACAGCAAAAAATCCAGTCCCCTCTGATAGAGATTCCAGGGCATTAGACAGATGGGGAAAGAAAGTATACACATCTGCAACTTTAGCAACGAGAGCACTAAATTTCCAGTTTCACATGCTTAAATATCAGCAATATTTGATGTCTCAGTTGAAACAAAAGATGCTTCAAAATTCAGATCTTCCTAACTATAAGGAAATGCAGGATTTATTGCATGCAGCTGAACAAGTGGGAAAACATACTTTGCAATGTGGTTTTGATTCCTTAGAGGCCTCCTGTAGAGCAGCAGTTACAGGGTCAGTCATTAGAAGGCATGCTTGATTAAAAGAACAGATCTTACCAGATCATGTTAAAGTAAAGTTATTGGATGCACCCTTGCAGCAAGATGTTTTATTTGGAATTAAGGCAGAAGAAGTATTAAAGAAAATGGAGGATAAAGCAAAATCTATGCAAACGGTGAAGGATTTCTTACAGGTTCAGCCTCCTCGATTTAGCAGAAATTGGCCAACAAAGGATTGGTCCTTTCCAGTTTCAGACAGACCTCAAAGGGGCAGATACAGACGTCCAAGAGGCAGAGGACAACCACAAGGTACTTCAACCCAGAAAGAAAAGGAAGACAGGCCTCAACCTTATAAAAAACAGACCTAATGACTTCCCACTACAGCTGCCAAACATCTCTCTCTTGGCAGCCCCCTTGGGGGGAAAACTGACACTTTTCAGTCACAATTGGCATTTAATCACCAAAGACAAATGGGTTGTCAATATTGTGTCTCAAGGTTACAGGTTCCACTTTCACACTCTGCCAAGGTTAAAAGGAATGCCAAATCTGCCACCAAATCAATGGGCAGAGAGAGGCTCAAAGGCAAATTACAGCACTCATGGACATGAGAGCTATTCAAGAGGTACCAATACAGGAGCAAGGACAAGGATTTTACTCAAGACTCTTTCCGGTTCCCAGAAAGGACAAAGCCTGGAGGCCCATTCTGGATCTTTCTTCTCTAAATACTTACCTGGATGTTCCAAAATTCAAAATGTTGACACTATAGTAGCTTCTTCCCATGCTGGGCAAGAAAGCTTGGCTCTTAACATTGGACCTCAGGGAGGCATACCTGCATGTCCCTATCAGACAAAATTGCAGAAGATACCTCAGATTCTTAGCAGGTTCAATGCACTACCAATTCTCTGCACTGCCCTTTGGCTTATCTACTGCGCCCAAGGTCTTTACAGAATGCCTGGCACCGGTAATTGCATTTTGCAGACAAAAAGGAATTCAAATTTACCCATATTTGGACGACTGCCTTATTCAAGCAGAGAGCAAAGACATTCTTCTAAAGCATCTGGCGTTTGTAAAAAGACTGCTAATTTGCCTAGGGTACACAGTAAACGAAAAGAAATCAAAACTAGTGCCCTCACAAGAGATAATATTCCTGGGTGCCAGCTTAAATACAACGGCCCAGATGGCTTATCTCACGCCAGACAAGCAAGGACAACTGATGCAGTATTTCCAATTAATGGCAACAAAGACTCAACTCCCTGCAAGAAAAATTCTGCAGGCCTTGGGTTACATGGCATCTTGCATACTAGTAATTCCATATGCAAAACTGCATATGAGGAAATTACAATGATACCTAAAGAGTGTCTGGTCTCAACACTGTCACAATTTGGAAGCAATAATACCACTTATTCCTTGCCTTCAACAGGAGTTTCGATGGTGGGCTCAAGCCTGTCACCTCAACAAGGGACAGCGTTTCACTCTACCATCAGCCAGGCAAACACTGACAACAGATGCTTCAGATTACACCTGGGGAGCACACATGGCAGGAAAATGTATTCAGGACAAGTGGAACGCAGAACAAAGGCATCTTCACATCAATCAAAAAGAGATGCTAGCTGTATAAAATGCCCTTATAGCTTTCAAGGACCTTCTGCATCCAGGAAAACTTCTTCTAAGGACCTTCTGCATCCAGGAAAACTTCTTCTAAGGACAGACAACACCACAGTTATGTGGTACATAAGCAAGGGGGCACTCATTCATATCCCCTCTGCAGACAAGCCATGACCTTGTGGAACACAGCTATAGCCTATCAAGTCTCCTGCCAGGAGAGAAAAACACACTGGCAGATGACTTAAGCAGAAATATCACGGATCCACACGAGTGGAAATTAAATCCACAAATGTTCAGGATGATAACACAGAAATGGTGGAGCCCGGACATAGATCTGTTCGCATCCCCAGTGAATTGCCAGCTACAGAAATTCTGCACAAGGACTTACCACCCACAAGCATGGAAAGTGGATGCCCTCTCATTCAGCTGGAAAAACCTACAAGTATACGCTTTCCCACCACTGCCTCTCCTTTCAAAGGTACTCATAAAAGCCAGACAAGAAATGCCAAAGATGATCCTGATTGCCCCAGACTGGCCACGCCAGCACTGGTACCCAATCTTAAAGCACAAGGACCACCATGGATTTTCCCTCAAATCTCACAACTTCTGACTCGGCAAAACAATCAGATACTGCACGGCCAGCTCAAAACTTTAAACCTGGCTGCATGGCAAATTCCTTAGTCAAGCAAACAATGCCTCTCTCCAAAGCTGTTATGGATGTCATTCTGGAGGCCAGAAGGCCTAGTACCAGGAAAGCATATTCGGATAAATGGAAGAGATTCTGTACCTGGAACCTGGTTCACAACCTTGACCCTCTTGTCCCAAATATTCCTCAGATACTACAATACTTGACTGAGATGCTGGATAAGGGCCTCTCCTTTTCATCCATAAAGATTCATGCCTCTTCCATCTCTGCCAATTACAACACGGATCCACCTATTTTTTCTCATCCTTTGGTAAAACTGTACCTCAGAGGGGCTAAAAACATAAGACCGCCCCGTAGAGCACCAACTCCAACTTGGGATCTCAACTTTGTCTTGGAGAAATTAACTTTACCTCCTTTTGAGTCAGCTAACTCGGCAGACTTAAAATATGTTTCTTGGAAAACTGCTCTGCTCCTGACAATAACCTCAGCACGAAGAATTTCAGAATTACAGGCACTAATGGCAGTGGAATCCTTCATCATATTCCACCAAGACAGGGTGTCTTTAAGAACAAACCCTACTTTTATGCCAAAGGTGGTATCAAGTGTGGCTCTAAACCAAACTATTCACTTGCCAACTTTTTACCCAAATCCACAGAATAAAGGGGAGAGACTACTGCATTCCTTGGACATACACAGGCAGTTACGCTTCTACTTGGACAAAACTAAAGCTTTCAGAAAAACTGAGCAATTGTTTGTATCATATGCTGCAGGAACACAGGGAAAAGCCATTTCAAAACAGACCATTTCAAAATGGATAGGCCATTGCATACGTTTCTGCTATACACATCATGGGAAAACTGCACCTAACAACATTAGGTCTCATTCCACCAGGGCAACAGCCACTTCAGCTGCCTACCTCAGAGGAGTACCCACCAAGGACATTTTGGAAGCAGCAACTTGGAGTTCTGTACATACCTTCACCAAGCATTGCCATCTGCCTCTTTACTCCAAATCCAGAGCTGGCTTTGCCACTGCAGTTCTGCAGGGCCTTATAGCCACCCCTAATGCCTTATAGAACCAACCACCCTACCTCTGCTTTGGGATTCTACCCAAATGTGATGACTGCAGCAGTGTAACACGATGAACATAGTACAGTTTTGTACCTACCATAAATGGAGATGTTCGAGTGTATACACTGCTGCAGTCCAGGCTACCCTCCCTCCTTCCCCTCTTACTTGCTGTTACTTACCCTGGTATTCTACCCTTACTGCCTATGGGAAGTATTTGCTGGTAACATAAAGTATTTGATTGCTTTTCTTATGAATGTTTTATTAGCAATTTACATTGCCTACCTTTTTGGGTGCACCTGACATCTGGGGCAAGAAAAACTGAAGAAAATGGCGTCGGCTGCATCTTGTATACCCCTGGCGCACTGACGTCAGGGAAGAAGCGACAGCAACCGACGCCGGACCAAGACTTTGGAACTCGGGCCGACTGAGGGACCGCCTGACGGCAGATAACCCAAGTGTGATGACTGCAGCAGTGTATACACTCGAACATCTACATTTATGGTAGGTACAAAACTGTACTTTTTCTTCTGTTATGAAAGAAATAAAACCGCCCTGGGCCTGCTGACGCAAGCACACACAGGAAGCTATCAACCTATAGCATATTACAGCACTCAGTTAGACCCTGTTGCTTCTGGCTATCCACCCTGTTTACGAGCGGTGGCAGCCGCTGCTATTTTGATCGATATGGCAGTACCATTGACATTAGGAGATGACACTATACTAGCAATACCTCATGCGGTAAAAGCGTTACTTCTAAAAACAAAAACGCAGTATCTTTCTAATGCTAGCCTCACTAAATATGAGTTAAGTTTATTAACTTATCCCGCTGTTCAAATTACACGTTGCCCACCACTAAATCCTGCTTCATTGATTCCAACTAGTGACGAGGGCAAACCACATGACTGTGTGCTTGTAGTTAACACTGTTCTTTCTCCTAGGTTGGATCTGCAAGATGTTCCTTGATTTAGTTCTTTTTGTAGATGGCTCCTGTTTATGAAATAATCTTGGTGAACTCCAGGCTGCATGGTCAGTCTGCTTGCCATCTGCAGTTTTACAAACTGGACAATTACCACCTGGCACTTCCGCACAAGCCGTGGAATTAGTGGCACTTTTCGCATGCATGTAAAATGGCCAAAGACAGATCTGTTACTATTTATACTGATTCACGTGACGCCCATGGTGTTGTTCATGATTTTGGTACTTTATGGAAGGAAATGGGAGTTTTAACAACCTCTGGGGCATCAATTAAAAATTACCTGTATATTGATCACCTCTTACAGGATTTATTATTACCTTCCAAAATTGCTGTTGTCAAGTGTGCAGCTCACCAGTCTAATGACTCCCTAGTAGCTAAGGGAAATAATTTGGCTGACTGGGCTGCCAAGCAGGCTGCTCTTTCATATACTGTTCAGGACAATTTCTGCAGCCTCTCTTACAAACGGTTACTTTTGACACTACTGTTTTGAAAGCTTTACAAAGTGAAGCATCAGAATCAGAAAGAAAAACATGGCTGGCCCACAGTTGTTTCCAACGCTCTGATTCAATTTGGCAGCATCCTGATGGCAGATTAATTTGCCCTATATCAATGTTAAATTCTCTTATAAAAGCATATCATTTGCCAGTTCATGTAGGGGTTCCAGCATTAATCAAACAAATCCAAACGGATTGGTTCGCCCCAGGACTTTCTGCTTCTGTGCAACATTTTTTGAGCACATGCTCCATTTGTTTACAGCATAACATTTCAAAAGGCACTCTGGCTCCCGCTCAACTGGTGCCAAAACTAATGGGACCATTTTGTGCTTTACAGTGGGACTTTATTGAACTCCCACCTTGTGCTCGTTTTAAATATGTTTTGACTATTGTTGATATTTTTTCGGGGTGTTTAGAAGGCTACCCGTGTGCTAAAAACGATGCTATTTCAGTTGCAAAAAAATTGTTATGAATTGATACCTTGTTTTGGTGTTCCTTGTCAAATATACTCTGACCGTCGGACGCATTTTACTGCTAAGTTAGTTGAATCATTGTGTACAATGCTAGGCATTACTTTGAAATTTCATTGTCCGTATAGACCACAAGCATCAGGTATTATTGAACGCATGAGCCAGACCTTGAAAACTAGACTTGCTAAAGTCACTTCAGAAACCGGCTTAACTTGGGTGCAGGCCTTACCACTAGCCTTAATTTCTATGCAAGCCCAACCGCATCCGACTAAGGGTCTTTCTTCACATGATATTCTCATGGGTCGCCCTCTGCATATGCCCATGACACCGCCACCACCCTTTTCTGAATATGATGCATTTGATAATGATATCCTTTTGTACTGCAAATCTCTTGTTTCTTTCCTAGTTTCACCACCGACAGGTAGCAGCCACTCAACATCTTCCAGATCCTTTCCTGTCATCCGCCCTACAACCAGGGGATTGGGTTTACGTTAAGTCCTTCTCTAGAAAAACTAGCTCCAGCCGTGCTGGAAGGGGCCCTTCCTATTTCTTCTGACAACGTCATCTGCTGTGTGACTGCAAGGATCTCCAACCCGGATCCACATTTCACACGGCAAAAAAGTTGTGCCGTCTAAAGATCAACAACCCTTGCCTTTTTCAACTCCAGATTCTCCTCCCATTGCTACTCGTTCTGGAAGTAGAACTGTTCCAGTACCTGACGATGCCTAACATTTACCCTTTTGGAAAACTCCAAACTCCTGACACTACGCAGACTCAACAACCATTTCCACAAAAATATTGGACAGCCATTTTGGTGATCATTCTTGTTGTACTGTTATTTTTAATGTGGCCATTTTTATTTCCTGCTCCAATGACGCATCACACCAAGCGAGCTATTTGGCATCCACCTTTCAACACCTACCAAGCTATTAAATTTGCCTATGCATCATCCCTCAATGTCTCTGACTGTTGGATCTGTACTGCTTTACCTACTGTTCATGGGGGATTGATGCTAAGTACAGTCCCTTTAGGGGCTAATGAAACCTGGACGAATCTGATCTATGACACTTCAAATGTCATTTCAAAAGACAGGATAGCATTACATCTGTTTAACTGTCGAAATGGAACTGTGTGTTTTCAGAAATTTAGTAAAGTCAAGGTAGGATGGAGTTTTTGTAATGTGACAGTTCCCAACAGGTGTAATAATAACTCCTCCTACTGTAAAACAACCTACGATTCATTTTGTGAACTGGTGCATAAAACATACGAAGAGGTAAGAAATAATTCCATTCTATACCAACAGCTGGGATTGATCGATAAGAAGGTGTTTCATTCTGAACAAGGTTGTATAAATAGTAATATCACCTCTAAGGTGGAAAATTGCTACTTTGTGTGTGGTAGAAGAGCCTATAAATAGCTACCAGGAAACTGGTCTGGTAGCGGTTACTTAGGTTATTTAGTCCCAGCCATCCGACATACATCTGCTTTACCTCAAGGAAAATTTCGGAATGTTCGAGAGGTCAAAAAGCCTGCCAATCCAGTAGGCCAAATTGACGCTTCATGGATTTATCATCATGACTTAGCTCATGCTGGCACCAAAGGGCTATCTCATATGGACTTGGGTGATTATGTCATATTGTGGACTGGTATAATTCCAGCATATGGAGCAGTAAAATCAATTTGGGAACTGAGAAAACTGTCTAAATTGCTTGAAGTATTAAGCAATGCCACATTTTCTGCTTTAGAACTAGTGACTGATGAACTGACTGCCATGAGAGCTGTAGTCCTTCAAAACCGTATGGCTCTCGATTTCACCCTAGCGGTGAAAGGTGGAACTTGCCCTTTAATCCAGGAGGAGTGTTGTACGTTTATTCCTGACAATCGGCACAAAATTGAAAGTCATCTCAAACTCAATCAGAGAGTCTCCGAACTCTCTAAGGCCAAGGAGGCCGATAACTCAACGTGGGCATGGTTAACCAACCTGTTCCCAGGTTGGGGAGGTGGACTATTGAAGTTAATTTTATTAATCACAGTATTAGCTCTTATTGCTTTTCTTGTTGTTTTTAATCAAAGCATTGATTTTGAAATTAATGTCTTTTAAGACTACTGAAAAGGTGCCAAAGTTTTATATACCTGCAGATGTTCTTCATTCCACATTGCTGCAGTCCTAACTATTGGGTAGTCCGCTGTCCAGTCGGCCCGAATACCAAAGTATATGGCTGACGTCGGTCAGGGCGCATTAGACTGACGTCAGTACGTCAGGGTACTAATGCGCATGACCAACATCATATCCTCAGTCTTTTTTGCCGCATGGTCCGATGCAGAAGCAATTTTGCGAGTGCAGGTTGGCGTTCTGAAAGTTTCTGAAGTCAGAGTTTCAGACCGAATCAAAGTTGGCTAAGTACCCGTTGGGAATATTTTGGTTTTTCTTGCCTCAGTATTTAACCGGATGTCAGAAAAGTGAATAACTGTATTTCTTGTGGGAAACAGATACCTCATAGGGATTACCATACTTTGTGTATACCTTGTTTAGGGCCTGAGCACGACGTTGTTGGATGCCGCTCTTGTGCTAGATTTAACAAACGCACTATTAAGAGAAGGTTAGACTGTGCCAGGTTAGTGTTTGGGAAGCGTTGTAATTATAAAATGCCGTCGGATGCTCCGACGCCGGCTTCGGCTAAAAAACGCAAGGACAAAGCAGCTAAGCCTAGAGTGGAAGAACCGACAGTCCCAGCCGTCGGTTCTTTAGAGGGCTCAGTGGAGCCGGAGGTTTTGCCAGGTGTTTCTTTGGAGTCTCAGGGAGAGACTTTACTGTTACAGGATGTATCCTCTCAGGAAGTAGGCCAGGCTGAGGGGCTTCTCAGGTGGCTGTTCTTCCCTCTCTTCCTAAGGTGGTTAGAGCCTCCCCTTCTGTTTCCAAGGCTTCTTTGAGGGGCAGGCCAAGTTTTGCTTCAGTGGGGGTTTCTCCTAGTGCTTCAGGGTCTTTGCCTAAGAAACATATGCTTAAAATGGCAGAGGATTTGATTACTATGATAAGGGTTCTATGCCCCTCCTGATAAGAGGCCTAGGGTAGATCCTGAGTTAGAGAGTTTTGAGCAATGTTGGGAGGCTTCTGAGTCTTGCTGACGACTTGCAGGAGTACCCTCCTTATTCTGATTCTGATGTGGATGATTCTACTCCTTCAGCTTCTCCTCCTGAGGATTTTTCATTTTCAGAGACTCTGCATTCCATGAGGGAGCATTTTAAATGGGAAGGTCAAGATTTCTCTGATTCCAGGAAAAGGCTTAGGGAATTCTTGTTTTTACCCCAGCATAGGCCTTTAGCTATTCCTCCTGTTTTGAATGTGGTGGAGGATGTCTTTGCAGAGGCTTCCCTGAATCCTGATTCTTTGCCTCCTGCCCCAGTTAAACCGGATAGGTATTATAGGGTGCCTGAAGCTCATAAGTATCTTTTAAGAGTCCTAGGGCAGACCCGAAACTGTCTCTCAGGGGCCTAAAGGTGTGAAGGCCTCAGTTGTTAAAAATCCTGTCCCTCCTGATAAAGAGGCAAGGGCTTTGGATAGATGGGGAAAGAAAGTGTATACTTCTTCCACTTTAGCCATGAGGGCGTTGAATTGTCAGTTTCACATGTTAAAATATCAGAATTATCTTCTTTCACAGTTGAAATCTAAGGTGGATGCTCTGGCGGAAGGTATTGAGTGTAAAGAGTTGCAGGATTTAGTTCATGTGTCTGAACAAGTGGGTAAACATTCCTTGCAATGTGGTTTTGATGCTGTGCAGGCCTCCTCCAGGGTGGCTGCCACTGGTTCTGTTCTTCGTAGGCACGCCTGGTTGAGAGATCAGAATTTAGCTGAGCATGTTAAGACACGGATTTTGGATGCTCCTTTGCAGTCTGATGTGTTGTTTGGTTCGCCTGTAGAAGCAGTTTTGAAGAAAATGGAGGACAAGGCGAAGTCTATGCAAACTGTTAAAGATTTTTTGCAGGTGCAGCCTCCGAAGTTTAGTAGAAATTGGCCTGCTAAGGGATGGACTTATCCTGCTTATGATTCCCAGTCTAGGGGTAGGTCTAGACGTGGTAGGGGCAGAACTCAGGGTTCTTTTAGACCTAGGACAGGGAGTTCCCCTGCTCAGACTTCTGGTGAGGGCAGGGGTCAGTCCTTTCGTAAGCAGACCCAATGACCTGCCTTTTCAGCTGCCAGTTCATTCTCGCCTGGCAGCACCGTTGGGAGGAAGGCTGTCTCTTTTCAAAGAAAATTGGGATTTAATTACCCAAGACAGATGGGTTCTGGATATCATTCACCACGGTTACAGGTTTTATTTCCATACCTTGCCTCCTTTCAAAGGCATGCCAGACATTCCTCCTCTACAAAGACAAGAGGCACACAAGCAAATTTCTCTGTTACTCCAAATAGGGGCCATTCAGCCAGTTCCTGTGCCAGAAAGGGGCCTAGGATTTTATTCTCGCCTGTTCCTAGTACCAAAGAAGGGGAACACGTGGAGACCAATTTTGGATTTGTCTATCCTCAACACTTATCTGGACATTCCCAAGTTCAAAATGTTGACGTTACAACAGCTTTTACCTCTGCTGGGCAAAGATCACTGGATGGTAACTTTAGATCTCAAGGAAGCTTACCTTCATGTGACTATAAGACTAAGTTGCAGAAAGTATCTGCGTTTTCGAGCTGGAAATTCTCATTATCAGTTCTCTGCATTGCCCTTTGGCTTATCTACTGCGCCCAGAGTATTCACAAAGGTTCTGGCTCCAGTGATAGCTTACTTCAGGCTAACAGGAATTCAAATCTATCCTTACTTGGACGATTGCCTGATTCTGGCTCAAGAAAAGGAAGACCTTCTACAACATTTGGAATATGTCATAGCAGTGCTAAGATGCCTAGGGTATTCTGTGAACGAAATAAAGTCCAGTCTAGTACCCTCTCAAGACATGTGCTTTCTGGGTGTGAGACTGAATACAGCAGCCCAGATGGCCTTTTTAACCCCGGACAAACAAAAGAATCTTTCCAGTTACTTCCATCAACTATCTCTTCAGTCCGGGCTGACTGCAAGGACAGTCCTTCAAGCCTTAGGGTTCATGGCATCTTGTATTCTGGTGCTTCCCAATGCCAAACTGCATATGAGGAAGCTACAATGGTATCTCAAAAATGTATGGACACAGCACTGCCAGGATTTGGACACTGTCATTCAAATAATACCTTGCATTCAAAAGGAATTTTTTGTGGTGGGCTCAGGAATGTCACCTAAACAAGGGACTCTCTGTGACCCGGCCAGAGGCGAGTCAGATTCTAACGACAGATGCCTCAGACATTGCTTGGGGAGCTCATCTAAATGGAAAGTGGATACAAGACAAGTGGCCTGCCAGACTACAGCATCTACATATCAACATGAAAGAGATGTTAGCAGTCCAGTTTGCATTACTGGCTTTCAAGGAATTACTTCTTCCAGGGCAGGTGTTGATTCTAACAGACAACACAACTGTCATGTGGTACATCAACAAACAAGGGGAACACATTCTTACCCATTGTGCAGGCAAGCAATGATTTTATGGGAGACTGCGCTCAGCTTGCAACTAACTCTTCAGGCAAGGTTTCTGCCGGAGCACAGAACTCCTTAGCAGATGTGTTAAGCAGACAAATCATGGATCCCCACGGTGGAAACTGGATCTTCATGTATTTCAAAATTGACAGTGTCATGGGAACTCCAGACATAGATCTGTTCGCTTCTCCATTAAACCACCAGCTGCCAAAGTTTTGCACAAAGAGGTTTCATCACACAGCTTGGAAAGTGGATGCTCTTTCTTTCAGTTGGAAAAATCTTCATGTCTATGCTTTCCACCTCTGCCTCTTCTTCCAAAGGTGCTTCTAAAGGTCAGACAAGACAAGCCAAGGATGATTTTAATAGCTCCAGATTGGCCTCGGCAGCACTGGTACCCACTACTGAGGAGTCTGGTAAAGAAGCCTCCATGGCCTTTACCCTTGATTCCACATCTGTTGTCTCAGAGAGACGGTCACCTGCTCAATGTCAAGCTTCACTCTCTTCATCTAACAGCCTGGCATATTCTGTTTTGAAAGACAGCAGGTCTCAACTTCCTCAACAAGTTTTAAATGTGATTATGGAAGCCAGGAGACCTAGTACAAGGAAAGTGTACGCAGAAAAATGGAAGAGATTTTTATTTTGGAGTGCAGCAAACAATTTGGAGATTTCTGAGCCAAATTTGAGTGTGGCTCTTCAATATCTTACTGAGTTATTGGACAAAGGTTTGTCTTTCTCTTCCATTAAGATTCATGCTGCAGCAATTTCAGCTCACTATGATTGTGACCCACCGTTGTTTTCGCATCCTTTGTTCAAGCAATTTCTTAGAGGGGCAAAGAATATAAGACCCCACGTGAGCTCCTACTCCTGCTTGGGATCTCAATTTTGTGTTGGAGAAACTTACTCTACAACCTTTTGAGCCTCGGCTACTACTGAATTGAAATACTTGTCATGGAAGACTGCTTTTTTGTTGGCCATTACTTCTGCAAGAAGGGTTTCTGAGTTGCAGGCCCTTATGGCAGTGGAGCCTTTTTTGATTTTTCATAAGGATAGAGTATCTTTACGTACTAATCCTTCCTTTATGCCTAAGGTGGTTTCTAGTGTGGCTTTAAACCAAACTATTCATTTGCCTACTTTTATGCAGATCCCCAAAATAAAGGGGAAAAGATTTTGCACACTTTAGATGTACACAGGCAATTGCGTTATTATTTGAGCAGGACTAAGGATTTTAGGCAGTCTCAGCAGTTGTTTGTTTCTTTTGCTTTGAGTTCTCAGGGCAAGCCTGTGTCAAAACAAACTATTTCTAGATGGATTGGGTGTTGCATTACATTTTGTTATTCCCATCATGGCAAGGAGATTCCAGCTGGGATTAGGCCTCATTCCACTAGGGCTACTGCCACTTCAACAGCATTTCTGAGGGGTGGCAACTAAGGATATTTTGGAGGCAGCTACTTGGAGTTCAGTGCATACTTTCTCTAAGCATTATCACCTTCCTCTCTACTCTAAGTCTAGGGCTGGTTTTGCCACAGCTATTTTGCAAGGCATGTTGTCAGTTCCTGCTTCCTTATGATTTGCCAGCCTCCCTTACCTCTGCTTTGGGATTCTACCCAATAGTTAGGACTGCAGCAATGTGGAATGAAGAACATAGTACAGTTTTGTACCTACCATAAATGTAGATGTTCGAGGATCCACATTGCTGCAGTCCAATTTACCCTCCCTCCTTCCCCTCTGTGTTTAGGGGTGGTTGTGTAGGTGAGGTTATATTCTGCTAATTTTGTATATTTTGTACATATATTTTGGTGCAGGTATGTTGGGAGTTTTTGGTTTTTGGCCTTATCTTTTCAGGGTCTTCTGACATCTGGGGCAAGAAAAGACTGAGGATATGATGTCGGTCATGCGCATTAGTACCCTGACGTACTGACGTCAGTCTAATGCGCCCTGACCGACGTCAGCCATATACTTTGGTATTCGGGCCGACTGGACAGCGGACTACCCAATAGTTAGGACTGCAGCAATGTGGATCCTCGAACATCTACATTTATGGTAGGTACAAAACTGTACTTTATGACTATGGATGATGAAATAAAAATGTGTGACAATGTTGAAGGAACCAGCCACATGGTTATGTTAGACTTAGGGCAAATGTATGATTGACTAAATGATGATGCTTACACAGCATCAAATGGGGGATTGTAGAATATGAATGGCCAAAGTATGTGCTTAAGGAAATTGAGTATGTGACAATCTGTATGCATTGAGATGAACTTTGTACTGCGAACTCTGAGTAAACTGTGAATAATGGAGAAGCACTGAAAAACAGGAGCCTGTTTAAAAGCAGGAAATGTGCCTTATATGGAAGTGTATCCAATTTTCTTTCTCTGCCTAGAGATGTAGTAATGTGAACTGCTTTAAGCCTACGGGTAAACCACTGATTGGTTAATTGTGTTTTGTACTAATTTAATTGGTCTAGTTTATGTTTTTGTACTGTCAGCAGTATCACCAGCATATAAGCTTATGCATTCCTTTGTTTGGGGAGTCTCTGTGGTACTTTCCATGAGGTTCCCACACGTGTGTAATAAATACCACTGAAAGAGAGGAAGTGTCTTGTCTTCATTTAAGGTAAAATGTTAAATGCAACAGATTAAAAGCTATTCAGACTGTACCTGAAGAGGAAAAGGGACAAGGTTTCTACTCAAGACGTTTCCTGGTACCCAGAAAAGACAACTCATGGCATCCTATCCTGGACCTGTCTATATTAAGCAACTTTTTGGTGATTCCAAAATTCAAGATGCTAACTCTTCACCGATTGCTTCCCATGATAGGCAAAGATGATGGTTGGCAACACTGGATTTAAAGGATGCCTATCTGCACATCCCAATCAGGGAATCTTGCAGAAAATACCTACGCTTCAAAGCAGGCTGCATGCACTATCAGTTCTCTGCACTGCTCTTTATCTTATCTACTGTGCCCAGGGTATTCATAAAGTGCCTAGCTCCAGTCATTGCATTTTGCAGGCAAAGAAATATTTAAATATACCCATGCCTGGACGATTGTCTAATTCAGGCAGAAAGCCAGGACATACTTCTGAATCATCTGGCTTATGTACAAAAGGCATTAACTTGTCTGGGGTACACCATAAACGAAAATAAATCACATCTGGTACCCTGTCAACAAATTATATTCCTGGGAGCAAGCTTGAACACAACTTCCCAGATGGCTTTCCTCACGGCAGAGAAACAAATTCATTTGACAACTTACTTCAAACTAGTGGCCACAAAAGCCCTGCTATCTGCAAGGCAAATACTGCAAGCCTTGGGGTCCATGGCCTCCTGCATTCTACTAATTCCATATGCAAGACTGCATATTAGGAAACTACAGTGGTATATAAAAAGCCTATGGTGTCAACATTCTCAGAATCTAGAAGCAGTGATTCATATCATACCTTGCCTACGGTTAGAATTCCTTTGGTGGGCAGAGGCCTGCCACCAAAACAAGGGACTGCCATTCACTCTACCCCCTGCCACCCAAACCCTAACAACAGACGCATCAGATTATGGATGGGGGGGGGGGGGGGCTCACCTGGCAGGGAAGTGCATTCATGGCAAATGGAACCCAAGTCAAATGCACCTGCATATCAATCAAAAAGAAATGTTAGCTGTACAGAATGCTCTGACAGCCTTCAAGGACCACATTCTTACAGGACAATTAATGGTAAAGACTGACAACACCACTGTTATGTGGTACATAAACAAACAGGGGGCTACCCATTCTTACCCCCTCTGCAGACTAGCCATGGCTCTGTGGGACACAGTCTTGAGCTACCAAGTGCATCTACAGGCTCAATTCCTGCCAGGAAAACTAAATACACTGGCAGATGAACTAAGCAGAAATCTCATGGACCCACACAAGTGGAAACTGGAACCAAAGATTTTCAACATGTTGATCAACAAATGGGGGAATCCCAGATATAGACCTGTTTGCCTCCCCCCAGAACTACCAATTGGACAAATTCTGCACAAGGACTCCCCACAAACAAGCTTGGAAATTGGATGCTCTGTCCTTCAGCTAGAAAAATCTGTTAGTTTATGCCTTTTCTCCTCTGCCTCTCCTCTCCAAAGTGCTACTAAAGATCAAACAGGGCAAATCAAGGATGATACTGATTGTACCAGATTGGCCACGCCAACACTGGTACCCCCTTTTGTGCAGTGTGTCCCAGCTGGCCTCGTGGCACCTACCTCAGACCCCTACCCTGCTGTCTCAGCAGGAGAGCCAGATTCTGCACCCCCAGCTTTAAACCCTGAACCACCCAGGAGAGCCCCAATTCCAGCCTGGGACCTGAATTTTGTATTGGAAAAACTCACCCTTCCCCCTTTTGAGCCAGCTGTAACTGCAGAGTTAAAATTCCTTTCATGGAGAACAGCTTTCCTTTTAGCAATCACTTCAGCAAGAAGGGTATCTGAATTACAGGCCCTTATGGCAGTGGAGCCTTTCATAATCTTCCATGCGGACAGGGTGTCCCTCAGGACCAATCCTTCTTTCATGCCCAAGGTGGTATCCAGTGTGGCTCTTAATCAGTCCATTCATTTGCCAACCTTCTTTTCTAATCCACAGAACAAAGGGAACGGATACTGCATTCCTTAGATGTGCACAGACAGCTTAGATATTACTTGGACAGGACTAAACCTCAAAGGAAATTTGAACAACTGCTGGTGGCATTTGCTGCAGGGGCAGAGGGGAAGACTATTTCAAAGCAAATAATTTCTAAATGGATAGGCTATTGCATTCATTTCTGCTATAAGTACCATGGAAAACCTGTCCCACAGGGGATTAGACCCCCATTCAACCAGGGCTGCATCTGCCTCTACAGCCTTTCTCAGAGGTGTCCCTACCAGAGACATCCTAGAAGCTGCTACCTGGAGTTCAGTACATACTTTCACCAAGCATTACCATTTGCCAATTTTCTCCAAATCCAGTGCTGGCTTTGCCACTGCAGTCTTTCACGGCCTTATAGCTGGTCCTAATGCTATCTAAATTCCTCCTCCCATCCTTAGCTTTGGGAATCTACCCAAATGTGATGACTGCAACAGTGAAACACAAAGAACATAGTACAGTTGTGTACACTTAACCATAAATGTAGATGTTTGAGTGTATTCACTGTTGCAGCCCTGGTTGTCCTCCCTCCAGCGCCCTGACTTCCTTTGGCTATACCTGTATTCTCTTTTACTATACTTAAAAGCTTTTTGGTGTATTTGCTTTTTTGTTGGAGGTATAACCTTGTGTGTGTGTGTGTGTGTGTGTGTGTGTGTGTGTGTGTGTGTGTGTATGTGTATATATATATATATATATATATATATATATATATCTATATCTATCTATATATATATATATATATATATATATATATATATATATATATATATATATATATATATTTAATTGCTTCCCATTAAGGGGGGCACCCGATATCTGGGGCAAGAAAAACTGATGTAATGGCGTTGGCTGCATGTTTTATACCCTTGACTACCTGACGTCACGGAAGATGAGACAGCAACCGACACAGGACCCAAGACTTTGATAATCAGGCCGACTGAGGGCTACTGCAAGCAAGATAACCCAAATGTGATGACTGCAACAGTGAATACACTCGAACATCTACATTTATGGTAAGTGTACACAACTGTACTTTTTTATTAAATGTCACTTAGTCAAATGTTTGCCTCAGTCTAGTATTTATTTTACTTTTCTTTGCATATACAATACTTTAGAAACACTTCCAAATAAAAAAAAAATGTAAACCTAATACTTTATGCTGTAGTAATAGCAATAATAATACTGTAAGTATAGTATAAGTTTTATTTTTATTTATTTATATTTGTTGACTGGGAGTGTCCGACTGGACGTAGGTCCATTTTCAGCGGAGGCCCGGGGAGAAAAGCTCCACAGTTAAAATAAACAGACAGTAGTTACATTGGATTACATAGCGATTAACAATTTACATAGCAATAATAATTGTACAGCTATGTTCATATATTACAATACAGTACAGTAGAATGTTCCATACAAAAAAAATGTTAAACTTGCCTGTTTTTAAGCTTCACTTCACATTTCTGTACTACAGGCATCACCCACGAATGTTTTCCATGCTTTCCTGAACTTTCAGATCTCTGCCAGGCCTTCTGTCACCTAGACCCTAATGAGCTGTAATGTCATTTGCTCATTCTACTGTACAGTACAGTAACTGCTTCAGTACTGTAGTGTACAAGACAGTGGTCTTGACCAATCAGATCACTAACACAGTGATCTTTTAACGAGTTGGATCTCTTCTTCTCCATGAAGGCGGAAGAGACTGCTCTAACAAGAAGTGCGAGCAGATTCACAAATGGGGAAAAGGAAAGTCGAACATAATTCTTCATTTTCAAGGTAAGATTTGGGCAACTTTAAGGATTTTTATTCATTTTCACGTTATTTCTGACATTGCAGCCCGTTCTTATCTATGGGTTGTTCATATGTCAGCTGTCTGTGGCACAAGGACTGCCTGTAGTACATTTTATAATCAGTTTTCACATTCTACGCAAACACTAAGACATTATGTGTACAAAATAGGAATAAATAAAACATTATACGTTTGTAAATAGTAAGACATGGTAATACAAAAGGCTGCTGAATATGCTTAATCTTCTTCTCTTTTGGCTGTTCCCGTTAGGGGTCTACACAGCAGATCATCTGTTTCCATTTCTTCCTGGCCTCTGCATATTGCTCTGTCACACAAACCATCTGCATGTCCTCTCTCACCACATCCATAAACCTTATCTTAGGCCTTCCTCTTTGCTTCTTACCTGGCAGCTCCATCTTTAGCATCCTTTTCCCAATATACCCAGCATCCCTCCTTAACACATGTCCGAACCAACGCAATCTCGCCTCTCTGACTTTGTCTCCAAGCCATCCAACCTGAGCTGACCCTCTAATATACTGATTCCTAATCCTGTCCATCCTTGTCACACCCAGTGCAAATCTTAACATCTTTAACTCTGCCACTTCCAGCTCTAAATCCTGCCTTTTTGTCAATGCCACCGTCTCCAGCCTATACAACATAGCTGGTCTCACTACACTCATGTAGACCTTTCCTTTCACTCTTACTGGTACCCATCTGTCACAAATCACTCCTGACACTCTTCTCCACACATTCCACCCTGCCTGTACTCTTTTCTTCACCTCTCTTCCACACTCACCATTACTCTGAACTGTTGATCCCAAGTACTTAAAAACTCATCCACCTTCGCCAACTCTACTCCCTACATCCTCACCATTCCTCTATCCTCACACTCATTCACACACACACATTCTGTCTTAGTCCTGCTGACCTTCATTCCTCTCCTCTTTAGAGCATATCTCCACCTCTCCAGGGTCTCCTCAACCTGGTCCCTACTCTCAGTACAGATCACAATGTCATCTGCAAACATCATAGTCCATGGGGCCTCCTGTCTGATCTCATCTGTTAACCTGTCCATCACCATTGCAAATAAGAAAGGGCTCAGAGCTGATTCTTGATGTAAACCCACCTCCACCTTAAACGCATCTGTCAATCCCACTGCAGACTTCACCACAGTCACACTACCCTTGTACATATCCTGTACCACTCTTACATACTTCTCTGCCACTCCTGACTTCCCCATACAGTACTACAGCTCCTCTCTAGGCACTCCATCATAGTCCATGGGGCCTCCTGTCTGATCTCATCTGTTAACCTGTCCATCACCATTGCAAATAAGAAAGGGCTCAGAGCTGATTCTTGATGTAAACCCACCTCCACCTTAAACGCATCTGTCAATCCCACTGCAGACTTAACCACAGTCACACTACCCTTGTACATATCCTGTACCACTCTTACATACTTCTCTGCCACTCCTGACTTCCCCATACAGTACTACAGCTCCTCTCTAGGCACTCCATCATATGCTTTCTACTGTCATATGCTTTCTCCAAGTCCACAAAGACACAATGCAACTCCTTCTGACCTTCTCTATATTTCTCTGTCAACACTCTCAGAGCAAACATTGCATCTGTAGTGCTGTTTCCCGGCATGAAACCATACTGCTGATCACTAATCATCACCTCCCTTCTTAACCTAGCTTCCACTACTCTTTCCCTTAACTTCAAGCTGTGACTGATCAGTTTTATCCCTCTGTAGTTACTACAGCTCTGCACATCACCCTTATTCTTAAAAATAGGTACCAAAACACTTTTTCTCCACTCCTCAGGCACCCTCTGACTTTCCAAGATTTCATTAAGCAGTCTGGTTAAAAACTCCACTGGCATTTCTCCTAAGCACCTCCATGCTTCCACTGGTATGTCATCTGGACCAACAGCCTTTCCATTTTTCATCCTCTTCATAGCTGTCCGTACTTCCTCCTTGCTAATCTGTTTCACTTCCTGATTCACTATCCCCACATAATCCAACCTTCTCTCTCTCTCATTCTCTTCATTCCTCAGCCCCTCAACGTACTCTTTCCATCTGCTCAACACACTCTCCTCGCTTGTAAGTATGTTTCCCTCACTATCCTTTATCACCCTTAACTGCTGCATATCTTTCCCAGATCGGTCCCTCTGTCTAGCCAATCGGTACAGGTCCTTTTCTCCCTCTTTAGTGTCCAACCTTTCATACAACTCTCCATATGCCTTATCCTTAGCCTTCACCACCTCTCTCTTTGCCATGCTTCTCATCTCCTTATACTCCTGTCTACCTTCTTCATCTCTCTGACAAATCCCACTTCTTCTTCGCCAGCCTCTTCCTCTGTATACTGTTCTGTACTTCTTCATTCCACCACCAGGTCTCCTTGTCCTCCTTCAGTACTCAGGAGGTTCAACAGAACTTAAAGTACTGCACTTGTGGAGGTGATGGTAGTGCTAGTTGAAAGTCTTATTCTGGAGAGTAAAAGTGTTGTAGCCAAGACTTGAGGAGGAGTTTTTGTTTAGTTTTGAAGATAAGTGGGTATCCAATGAGTGTAAAAGGGATTTGGGATAGAGTTCCAGTCCTTGAAGACATGGCTGGAATACAGAGCATCTCCAACTATGGTGTTTATTTTTGAACTATGATGAGATGTTTAGCACTAGAGCAGAGTTCATAAATTCACCACTGGTATGACTGACGTATCAATCCTTTAAAAAAGCGATCACAAGTTCTAAGGGTTTGTCCTGGGTAGTCATAAATTATCCAATGGCCAAGTTGCCTTATACATTCTGTGCTTCTGTGATGATAAAGTAAAAGCGCTCTGGGCCTGGGCAATACACCAGGCTGTCTTGTTGCGTACAGGATTGCTGAATCCTTATTTATCTTTGTTTCAGCCATTCCACAGAGTAGTTGTAGTTTCTCCACACAAGGGCAATGTTGAAACAGACCCTGATTATTGTCATCTCTTTAGCTTCACTAATATTGTCTGTAACATAATGGATCAGATTTTAGTCCGTCTTACAAAAGGCAAACTCTGCAACTTCAGTTGCTCACTCCCAGTAAATACAGCCTTGTGAATGTGTAGGCCTTACTTGCTTAATTTAGTGGACATTTTGAGCATTTGACTGATGTCATCATGGGGTTTATTCTGTTTGTACTGCGCATCTTGACCTTACTAAGGCATGGAGTACAATTCCTCTTGCTGTCATTGTCTTGTTAAACCTTTATTAAATCTTCACTTTTCTGTTTCAAACAGTAACATAGGTAAACATACACTTGTAGAAACGAAAACAAAGCATAACATAATTTTTCATTATTTTCGTGGTGGTGCTGCGGTAGCATTGTCGCCTCACAGTAAGACGCTGTCCGGTTCGATTCTCAGCTAGAGA